>NC_057813.1:80938039-81102286 GCF_018294505.1 Triticum aestivum | reverse complement strand
TGTGTCCTTTTTGTCACCATTGTCTTCTTTGGGGGTGTCCACCATGTAGATGTCGTATGATGAAGTTGCTGTCCAGCGCCTCGTGGGCGGTGGTTCCAGATCGTCCCCTACATCGACGTCCATACCGTCGATGTTATTGGGGTCGGAGTCAAGCATGTCTATTACGTCATCGACATTGGCTATAAAGTGGGTGGTGGGTGGGTTACGATTTTCTTCGTCTTCCGTATCCCACACGGGTCGGACATAGTTCGGCCAGGAGTCTTCTGACAGAGAGAGAGAGAGAGAGACCTTAATGAATTTAGCACGCCTCCGAAGGGTGAGTGCTGAAAGATATCCGTGGCAGCGAATTCCATAACCAGAGCCAAGTTAGATTCGGTGGGCATGGATGCGTGCGGTCCAGAACACACGACCGGAGGCGAGTCCGGGGGTCCGGAGATACAGATCTCTTTAGGAGAGGGGTCTGTGTTCGGCTCCAAAGCCGATGAGTGTGCGGCCTTCGAGGCAGGGTCCATAGACCTATCCTCAGAAGGCATGACCTGCTCTGGAACGAAGTCCGGAGCTGTAGCAGGTGCGATGTCCCGAAAACTGCCCGACTACGGATCTAGGTCATGCTCGTCGTGATTGTTCGGCGCTCCTGACACGGGCCCGAATCCGTCGAAGATCAAGTCTCTGTGGATGACGACAGTGTAGTTTAGGTTTCCAAACCTGACCTGATGGCCAGGGGCGTAGCTATCGATCTGCTCGAGATGGCCAAGCGAGTTGGCCCGCAGTGCGAAGCCGCCAAACACGAAGATCTGTCCGGGGAGAAAAGTCTCACCTAGGACAGCGTGGTTGAAGGTTGGAGAAGCCATCTAGCCTTGTAGCAACGACACAGAAGAACTCTCAATGAAAGCACCAATGTCGGTGTCAAAACCGGCGGATCTCAGGTAGGGGGTTCCGAACTGTGCGTCTAAGGCTAATGGTAACAGGAGACTGGGGACACGATGTTTACCCAGGTTCGGGCCCTCGCGATGGAGGTAATACCCTACTTCTTGCTTGATTGATCTTGATGATATGAGTACTACAAGAGTTGATCTACCACGAGATCAGAGAGGCTAAACCGTAGAAGCTAGCCTATGGTATGATTGTTGTTGTGTCCAACGGACTAAACCCTGCGGTTTATATAGACACCGGAGGGGCTACGGTTACACAGAGTCGGTTTACAGAGGAGGAGATCTACATCCGAATCGCCAAGCTTGCCTTCCACGCCAAGGAGAGTCCCATCCGGACACGGGACGAAGTCTTCTTTCTTGTATCTTCATAGTCCAGCAGTCCGGCCAAAGTATATAGTCCGGCTGTCCGGATACCCCCTTATCCAGGACTCCCACAACGACCTGGATGCTGGATGTCCCATGTGTCGGCAAAAGGAGGAAGAACCCGACCAAATCTTTGGTTGTGCTCTCGGATTAGACTAGTTGTGCTAAATTTTTATTGTGTACTCCCTCCGTTCCAAAATACTTGCCTTCCATTTGTCCAAAAATGGATGTACCTATATACTAAAACATGTCTAGATACATCTATATTTTGACAAATGGAAGGCATGTATTGTGGAACGGATGGAGTAGAATGGATGCAAGTTTTGGTATTGGGAAGAAGAGTACATCGATATATTGATAGAGCACAATTTAGTAGATGTTCTAGCACTTTTAGCTAGCATAGAGGCTAGAGATGAGACTAGTGCACTTGTTGATACTCCTACTATAATAGAGGCTAGACATGAGACTAATTGCTAGGAAGCAACGTCTACTTCTTTACACTCGAAGAAGAAAGAAGCATGCAAGATCGAGCCTCCGCAGATCAACAATGAATGCATCGAGAAGGCACTAATCCAACTTACACGAGCAGTTATGGAAGTTGGATATCTTCTAGAGTAGTAAAATGTATTCTTGTGCTTCTTGTTTTCTTTGGTCTTGCTTTTCTAGTCAAAATTATCGTTGGAGTTCGTGCAAAACGGAGGACCGTTTGGGGCCATGCGTTGGAGTTGGCCTTACAAGTGGGACCGCAGTTGAGGAAACCGACTATCGGCAAACCCCACCTCGCCCGCCGCATGATGGCTAAAGTTAGATAAACGACAAGGTTGAAGAGATTGCTCTAGCATGGACTCCAAGAAATAATATGGTGTCAGATGGATGTCATGGTGGTGGCGTGTGTTGTATTCCTGGACGTGAATGCTTGTTCTGGCCCGTGCCACCCTACTACTCCTACTACTTACTATATAGTACTAGTATCGAGGATTCGAGGTGCTCGTTACGTACAGTGAACACATTAACATATGGCTACGGTAAAAAAACCCGCCCGACGCGCGAAGCATGTGAAGCTAGTACAAATAGTGTACTACTATTGTTGATTGGCCTCATCCGATAACCTGTTGCAATGCACGTACAATTATGTATTTGGAAAATTTTGTTTTGCCTCATCGCACCACTCACTCAGAGAAGCGACTCGAAAGCCATTCATAAATATAGTAAGTTTATCACAGGCATATCATTTTATTACATACAATAGGTCATCAACCCACATCGACAACGAGGGTACATTATAAATACTAAAGTTTTCATCACACAACAAATAACAAGCAATGAAATGAACTTCAACTCAACCATTCCTCGGCCTTGGAAACGCTTGCTTTGAACCGCAAGTGATTCTCTGGGACGGGCCATCAATTGTCGATCTCGAGACCAACGCAAAACTGACCATCCAGGCTGAAGCGGCCTACTATATCAGTACCAGGGTAGGGAACCACCCAAATGTCTGAGGTATAGACACAGTTGCTTCTCATAAATGGTAGTAACATTGTGTCAACAATAGTTGGATCGCCTTTCACCATCATTGGATAGTTTTGTCCAAGGAAGAGCGAGTTTTCTCCAAGACTATCAATTCTGTACCAGGGAGAAGGAGTTGGCGCTAGCACACTAGTATCCATCCCGAATACCATGCAATGGGTGTTGGAATAGGTCCGGAGAGTGCGACCATCGGTGACTACACCTGCTTCCTGAGTAGTAACATCATTAGTGGATGTATACACACAAGAAGAGGTGATCCATCGAAATCAGTTGCCAGGCACCACATAGTATATGGGCGTTGCTCGTCCTCATGCTCGTGATGATCACCATCATCATCTCCCCCTTGGTTATAAATTTTTTCAAGTATAGGTGGTGGAATGTTCACAGGACCTTGGAAACACAAGAAGAAGGTTAATTAGTAAAGGGAAACTTGCTAACCCACATGCATGTGGATGAAACAATTATAATTATGGTCGAAGACAAACATACCGAAAGCATAAGGATTCCATGCAAAAACAGTGCCACGAGTGGTGGCAGCAAACACAGGGCCCTCGTATTGAATTGCATCACAGTACTCATCCGTGTACAGAAACTGATTTTTGAGCAATATCCATCTAGTTGAACCATGAAGGACGGTAACAAGCTTGTCGAAGATAGCAACAACTTCATAGTTGTTGTAATTCCAAGAGCGGTTGGGAACTCGACAAACTGCTATCTTCCGTAGAAGACAGTCACCATGATTGTATTTGAACATGCGTACAATGCCGGTGTGCTCAACCTCTGGGCAGTCTGCTAAGACTTTTGGAAGTGGAACCTGGTCACGAGTGTACACATTCACAAGTTCCCACTCGTAGTTGGACCCAATGTAAACAACCCAATCTCCATTTGCGCCTGCCCAAGCCTTACCCTCAAGCGATGGCATCTTAACATCATACGTATCATTATCAAGTGGCACCAACTTGCACAAGGCGAGGCCTCCATCGTCCCCGCGCCAGTCATCAGGGTCACGGCGAAGAAGATAGGGGAGATCAAACCGCTCCTTGACTCTTGGGTTCCTTGTAATGATGTTATTAGTTGAGTAAAGAATGGTCTTGAATGAACCTGCCATGCTAGCCGAGGTGATGATGTCGCGCCGATCAATGAGTTCCTCCACCATGTCATCTTTCAGATCGGGGCAAGAATAACGAGGTCGTTTCAAGCCTGTTCCCTCCATGGAGAAGACGATCGAACAATGGCAGAAGAAAGGGTGAAGGGCTGAAGGAAAATGGAGGAGGGAGAGGAAGAGCATGCGATAGTAGTTCCAAATCGAGAGGGAAAGGCGAAGAGTCGGTGGACGGTTGCCAGTTTGCCACGGTTTACGAAGAGGCGCCCCGGCCTACATGTCCGTTCGGAAATACTAGTAGAAAAGAACTCACCGTCGTCTCACTGATATGTTGGAACGTGACCACATGTCAACGAAACATAATGTGTAATTTCTCGTGCAAAACGCGATCTGGCCGCGTTGGCCCGAGGTGCCGCATTATTTATTGACCTTTATTTTGTTAATGGCGTGCCATTCAGTTTTGAAGCATGACTAACTGGTACTGTACACAGAGAAAATATAAACTACTCTACCACGACTCCACCTCTAGTACTAGTAGTATAAAAAAGATATATAGGCTGGAGCTTCAGCGCTTTCTTGCTAAGGGCTGCCCACTTGCTTCTCACACTACCATCCTCTCTCCAGATCTAAAAAAGACGGCCTCTCTCTCCCTCCTCACCAGTGGTCACAGATCCGCCGGGGAAGAAAAGGACGTGCAGCGTTGACGCACTCGTCGTCGGCGAGTGAGGTCACGCATTGACGACAAGGTTGTCCTCTCAGACCTATCATCCGCGCGGGATGGCCTCCGTCCCCAAGCTCGCTGCCGTAGTGTGTGCGGAGGACGACGACCACGAGCGAAGCCACTTCCCACCGACCCTCACGTATGCTACCTCTTTTCGAACCATACCCTTGTTCTATTGCCCCATCTGCCACGTCGTTGCATGTGGATCTTTTTCCACTCCACCATCTTCCCAATTTGCTATCCTCTGCTCTGCTGGCCTCATAGACGAAAACCATAATTTGCACTATTAAAGGAAACCCTACTTCATGCAGACTAATCCATGTCTGGGTTGAATAAGGAAAGGAAGGGAGACTGTACTATCCAAGAGAGTAGGCATCGAACCCGCATCTAGGTTGAAAAGGGGAAAATCAGTAGCTAAGGAACGAGTCTCGTGTCTCTTGGTTGAAGAAGGGTAGAAAGGCATGACAACGCAATAGAGAATGACTAGGCCGATCGGTTTATTGTCCTCACATAGGAAAAAGGTGGCTAACGAGAACAAAAATGGGACGTAATCCACATATGCTGCCTGGATATTTGTTGCTCTGGGCAACCATACCTCCCTCACCACTCTGCGTTCGTGGAGGTACATCATACTGGTGCGCCCACTGTCCGAATGGGCCTCCCATGCTCTTATTGGCACTTTTTTTGCTGTTAGTATAACGCTAACAGTCAAGTCAAGCAACGCTACTGCTAAAGTGATGCCACATTTAACTAATGCCGCTCTCAGTCTAATGCCACCGATAAATTTAAGCAATGCCATTTGTCACTGGATTATTTCAGGGTTAGCTGTTGATTGTGGATGTATTAAAGATTTTTCAGCTAAGGCATTCTAATGTTGTTGCACAACCAGTATACCAACGATGAAACTGGTTACTACCTTCAGATTTTTGCACTCTTAATGCTTATAGATTACATACCTCACTTTCATGAGATAAGTTAATTTTTTTGTACAGTGTCACCAAAATGCCAAGGCACTGATGTCATTTTATTTTGGTTAAACTGCACAAAAAATTATGAAGACAAGAGGAAAGGTCAAGAGTGGGCACCTCCTGCTCCGGCTGTTCTTTTGATTCGTTCGATCAAGTTTTTATGTTTGATCGATTATCAAGATTGGGATAGCAATTTTTAAGGTCCCCCCCGAGTTTGAAATGATATTTACCTTGCAGGTACATGGTTTTTAATTTTTTTATACTGTCATTAGTTAATAATGCTAGTTACCTTCAGACTTTTGTATTTGGTTTAATGCTCATGCACAGCTAGTATACCAATGCTAAAACTTGTTACCTTTACGTTTTGTATTGTTAATTCTTATAGAAATCTTCTAGTGCTAGAGTTTATTGAAATCTGTTCAGTAAAACCATTGTACTGTACCTTGTAATAAACTAACTACTCTATTGTTGCACTAGCCACTGGATTAGTGTATATTTGTAGTATTCAAATGGTGTTGCATTAGCGTATGGACATAAATAAAGTGTGGCAAGCTTTCCCAGATATGTGCTCAAGAAAACTACTACCTGTTTTTCTAAATACTAGACGTTTGGGTACTTTAAATTGAACCACAAAAACGTCTTATATTAAGGAACAAAGGGTGTAGAGTTCACTCAAATTATCCCGATAAAGCTAGTCACACCTTTGTTAAAATTAATTTTCATTATGTTATCGAAGGAGGTCTGTATGTTTGTCTCTAATGCCTATCGACTACATACCTGACATCATGATGTAATGTTAAGTCATTTCCTTTTGTACAGTGTCACTGAATTGTCAAGGCGGTGATGGCATTTTATTTTAGTTGAACTACACAAAATATGCTTAAAAGAAGAGGCAAGGTCAGGAATGGCTCAATTTTTCAGAAAAAACTATGTATGCCTTCCTGACATCAGCCGTTGTTGCTTTATTTATTCCTTTAAACAGGTGGTTAGAAACAGTCTTGCTACCTTTTCCCATTAAGAAATTGGAATGCTTATATTTGTGAGTCTATGCTTCAACTAGTGCCACTTTTATAGTAATCACACTTTCAATATCTATGCAAACAGGGATGCTCGATTTTAGTGGAATTGCACAAAAAGTCCAACCGGTTCAACATTTGGAGGATGTTTTTTTCCAAACCTTTATATCCAATTGGTGGCACTATGAGATGTTCATTACGAAGGTACATGGTTTGCTACTATCTTGCTACTCTTTTTGTACTGTCATTAGATAGTAATACTAGTGGTTTGCATGTGAATTTATTGGCAGGGTGGACCTACATTGGAGGTGCAGGACAAGATTCAATGATTGGATGCTCAATTTCGGTTGTATTGATTTCACCTCTTCCATCATTGTGAACATGGATATCCTTGGTCTGATGAAGAATAGCCGCTATATTTCTGCTCTGAACCAGCAAATCAATTCAGTATGAAATTGTCTAGGGCAAAACATAACTGTATCAGATTGTCCAGTGCAGAACATGATAGATGCTAAGCGGAAGGGACATGTTTAAACCGAAAATACATGGTGTGGTATATGTTTACTAGCTGCTTGATATTTGTGTAGACAGGGATGTTTGCCCGTTGCTATTTGGCAAACAAACAAAGTGTCCGCAATTTTGGTTGAACTTCACAAGAGAATAGTATAGTCACTGCATGCAGTGCCATTTGAAAATAGACACAGAAAGATTGGATAGTCACTTCATGGACTGCAGAAAAGTAGTACTGTACTATTTATTGGCCAACACTAGGTGCTTCATTGCTTTGGTCTGATTATACAATGGGCATCATTTTGCCTAAGTTAAAGTTTGTATTCCGAAAATAGTCTCGCGGTGTGATCGAGAGAAGACCAAATCATATTGCAGTGGATGTTCCTCCATCATGTGTGGTTCATTCTCATGGTTCCAGCTGTTGGTGAAACCACTTACGTTTGCAAGAGGAATTGTAGACTTCACAAACAAATTTGTCTTTCAGTCTGTACTGAATGTTGGCCAAGAGAAGCATCCATGTTAGTAGGAAGAACAAATGTTTTTTCTAGATCTTTGCTTTTGGAGCTACATATTTGTATATGATCTGTGAATCATTGAGATGCATTAACATGTTGATCTTATGTATGGGAATCGTACTAGTTAGTTTTAGTTGCGACGCAAGATCCAAAGTGGCTGATCTTTGCTTGGAGCTACATATTTGTATATGACCTGTGAATCATTGAGATGCATTAATAGTTACTTATTTCTGTTCTCTCAGTGTTTGCAAGTTACTGATCGATCACTAGCTAGCCTACTAATGCGCTTCTGGCAGTTTTATTTGCGATGCAAGATCCAAAGTGGCAGTTTTTTGAATAAAAATGCCTACCTCTAAAGAAACTGACAAGCTACACTATCCTACCTACTCGATCCTACACAGATAAATAGCAGATCACACACGTACTACCTCCTTTCTGGTTTGCTGGGCTCAATACAAGAAACGACCTACTCGATCCTACACGAATAAATAGCGAATCACGCACGTACTAGTACCTCCTTTCCGGTTTGCAGGGCTTAATTCAAACCTCTCACCAACCAAGGTACTCCCTCCGTCCGGGTTTATTAGTCCCGTGAGCAAAGCAGCAAGACCAAGGCATGTCAATAATTAACGACATGTAGAAGTTTAAGCCTAATTAATTCCAGCGATTTAAGTGGCTGCATGCGTGCCCTCGTCTGCGACTCGTTGCATGCTGCTCCACGTACTAGCTGCGAGCGATTCTGAGTGCCTGCATGCAGCCGGCCGTAATTAAGGCAACTAACTGATGCGAAAAAAGATGCGCTTTAATTATTGCAGGCTTTTTAAATCCATGGAATCATTATTGACAAGGAGGGAGATGATTCGAGTGCACTCGTTTGACCGCCATGCCGGTGTGCGCCCTAGACGGGACGGGACGACACAGTCATAATTTCAGTTTCTCTAGTTTTCCATGGCAAGCTGGCGCGCTAAGCCATTATGCATTGAATTCCGATGACCGTCGTGCTACCTTTCGCCTATAAGTATTGTTTCCCGGCCTTCTCTGGTGGCACCGTGACCCAACTCGCCATATCCTCATAAGCCCCCACTGGTCTGACATCGCTCGCCACGTCCACCATGCCCCCGTCCATCCGCGGTAGGCAACGTCGGAGGCAGTCACCACCGGAACTAGTGTTCGGTTTTTCACCGGAAGGCAGATGGAGGGAGGAGGAATTTTAACTGTCTTTAGATGGCAATGCGGAGATCGAGGATTTGTTGGAGCGCGACCGCCTGGCAGAGGAGCAGGAGTTGTTGGAGCGCGACCGCCTGGCGGAGGAGCAGCGTATCACCGATTTGCGCCGCCAGCGGGACATGGAGCAGCAGCGCACCGACGCATTGAGTCGTGAGCAGAGCACCCGTAACTGGGCCGACTATGTGGAGGCCGGCGCCCGAAAAATAGCCCTAGAGGCTGTCGGGAACGCACGCGTTCGCGACGCTGATTTTTACTACCAGCTCGTCAAGTGGGTTTCCCGCTTGGAAGCCGAAGCTTCGGTGGACCACGCCGTCATGGAAAGGGCCAACGCGTGCGAGCAATGCGCCCTATCGCACCTCTTGCAAGTCCGAGGCGAGGCGCAGGACGCCGGTGCTGGCGTTTAGCGTGTACCACAGATGGTGGCCGACATCGTCTAGTTAGCTAACAGTAAGTTAGTACTTGTACGCTACTAGAGTATTAGTGGGAGTAGATAGTTAACTTGGCTATGATGGTTGTCAACGTGGAAGTTCAGTACTCTATATGTGGATCAGACCTGTTACTTTGCTCTGAATGTTGAACTTTCCGTTTGAACGTATGGAATGGGCTGTTATTTTTTTAAATGGGTTGTATTTGTCCTCCACAGGTTTAGAGGCTGACTTGTGGGCCTACCAAGTTGACGCGTACACAATTAGGAGATGACTGTACGTGGAGAGGATGACAGCAGGGACCCGCCAATGTCATGGCAGTACGCAAGCAAGTGCCTCCTTATTTCAAGCCAATAAAAAAATGGCTCCTCCTAGTGGATTTCTGACATCTGGGTCCCATGCCATTGTCAACGTAGTCAATAAACGAGAGAATTGCACAACGAGCGGCTGACACCAGGGACCCAACAGCTCGCCCAGTTATTTTTATTTTGGGTTAATTTGATAAATGCCACTCCAAATCTGGTGTTTCCGAGAAATGCCACTGCAATTTCCAAACTTTGAAAAATGCCATTTCTAGTGGCAATTTTCGAAGTGTGGAGTGGCGTTTTTCAAAGTTTGCAAACTGCAGTGGCGTTTTTCAAAGTTTGCAAAAATTGCAGTGGCATTTTTCAAAGTTTGGAAATTGTAGTGGCATATTTATGAATCGCCATAATTGGAGTGGCATTTATCTAATTTGTTTTTGAGACGGAAGCAGGGTGCCAACTGGGCTGTGCGGGACACTCGGGCATGTCTAGACAACCTTTTCTTTTATGTTTACCACATACCAGACCAATAGTTTTTCTTTCTTTCTGAAAATGGCTAGCCCAGTTTTTTGTGTTTTGTCAAGTAAGTCACTTTATCAGGCCTGTTGGGCTGCAAATCTTTCAAGACGAGGAGAGCTTCATTCGGCTGGCCGAGAAAATGGCCTATCAGTAATGAGAAATGGGCTGTACATTTTTAAAACACATCAAACCGGCAATTAGTTTCAAATATCTTTTTTTCATTTCGAGATTTTAAATTGCATTGTTTTTTATGCGTGGACAATTTATTGGATTTTATATTGATATACATTTATTTTTAAAATCAGTCTGAATGTGACTCGAAATGTCGGGATTAAAAATAGTTCAGACCGCACCGACATATGCAAAATTTCGTATAATTTTTTAACCGTGGCCACAATATGGGCTGTAATGCTATCAAAAAGAATATGGGCTCCAAAAAAACCCCGTAATAATTAGCAAATGGGCTGTAAATTATTTGAAATAATGGCAGATGGCCTGTATGCTGTTTTCCACAGATTTGAGGCTTTCCTAAAAAAGGTTGACGCACAAGCAGTGACTGTTGGATGTCCATCCAATGGCCGTCGTGCTTCTTCAATCTCTGCTCTTCCTGCTCCAACTACTCAAACAAGCGCCGGCGGGACTGCCTGCTCCCTCCTTCCCGCGGCCGGCTGTGCTGCTGCGCAGGCCTCACCGCCCCACCATACTCCCATCGCTGGCCTAGCCATCCCTCTACTCACTCAACACCTGCTGTTATTCTCCGGCGACGGCAGACGAACCAGTAAACCCTCATACAGTCATACTCCCCTCCGCGTGGGAAATATCTGCCAAGTCTTCCCTGGCTCCGTGTCGTTCCCTTCCTAGGCCTCGCCGTCGTCCACTGCCCTGGTGCTCTCGGCGTGGCGTGGTCAACATGGTCAACGACCGACATGCATCTGAAGTGGACTGTACGTGGAGAGGCTGACAGCTGGGTCCATGGCCGCACGCAAGGAAATGCCTCCTTATTACGCGCAAAATAATGATTTCTCCACCTGACATTTGCGACCCACCAAAAGGGCCTCTGTATTTCGCGAAAAAACGTTACCGCTGCTTACAGCTCGGACCCACCAGCTATATCTTTGCACGCAAGGAAGTGCCTCCTTATTACGCACAAAAAAATGAATACTCCCCCTACTAGCTGGGACCCAGTATAGTGGGCCTACTAAGTTGACGGGGACGAAGGGCTTTGTCAACTTAGTCAATATGCATGATTCTAGCTCGACTGACCATACGATGTCCATCCAACGGCCGTAGTGCTTGTTGAACCTCTGGTCTTCTTGCTCCATCCGCCCAAAGCAGCGCCGGTCGTGCCGCCTGCTCCTGCCTCCCGTGGCCGGCTGTGCTGCCGCGGAGGCCTCACTGCCCCCATACTACTCCCATCGCTGGCCAGGCCATCCTCCACTCCACTCACCCGTGTCCCCTGTTATTCTGCGGCGATGGCAGCGCAGCCGAACCAGTGAACCCTCGTACTCCTCTCCGCGTGGGCATCTACTGCCGCGTCTTCCCCGGCTCCGCGTCGTCCCCTTCCTAGGCCTCACCGTCGTCCACCGCTGTGGTGCTCTTGGTGTGGCATGGTCAATGTGGTCAACGAACGAATTCCATCGGAAGAGTACTGTACGTGGAGAGGCTGACAGCTGGGTCCACGGCAGCCACAAGGAAGTGCCTCCTTATTACGCGGAAAATAATAATTCCTCCACCTGACAGCAGGGACCCACCAGACGGGCCACCAGTATTTCGTGAAAAAAACATTCCCCCCCTAACTGCTGGGACCCACAGGACGGGCCACCGTATTTCACAAAAAAAATGTTTCCCCTGACTGGTGGGACCCACCGGACGGACCACCGTATTTTGCAAAAAAATGTCCCCCCCGCTGTCAGCTCGGACCCACCGGAAGTGCCTCCTTATTACGCACAAAAAAATGAATACTCCCCTGCTTGCTGGGACCCACCATGGTGGGAGGCTGACTTGTGGGCCTACTAAGTTGACTGGGACGGGGGCCTTTGTAAACTTTAGTCAATATGAACGATTCTAGCTCCAATGACCGTACGATGTCCATCCAACGGTCGTAGTGCTTCTTCAACCTCTGGTCTTCTTGCTCCAGCCGCCCAAAGCAGCGCCGGTCGTGTCGCATGCTCCTGCTTCCCGTGGTCGGCTGTGATGCCGCGGAGGCCTCACCGCCTCCTACTACGCCCACCACTGGTCAGGCCATCCCTCTACTCACCCACACCCCCTGTTATTCTGCGGTGCCGGCAGCCTCACACCGCAGTCGGACTAGTGGACCCTCGTACTCCTCTCCGTGTGGGCATCCACTGCCGCGTCTTCCCCGGCTCCGTGTCGTCCCCTTCCTAGGCCTCGCCGTCATCCACCGCCATGGTGCTCTCGGCGCAGCGTGGTCAACGTGGTCAAGGAACGACTTCCATCGGACGTGGACTATACGTGGAGAGGCTGACAGCTGGGTCCACGGCCACAGCAAGGAAGTGCCTCCTTATTACGCAGAAAATAATGATACCTCCACCTGACAGCAGGGACCCACCGTACGGGCCACTGTATTTCGTGCAAAAAAGGTTTCCCCCCTGACTGCTGGGACCCACCAGCTACATCTTCGCACGCAAGGAAGCGCATCCGAAAAAAAACGATTCGCCCCCCTGACTGCTAGGACCCACCATCTACATCTTCGCACGCAAGGAAGTGCGTCCAAAAAAAGCGATTCGCCCCCTTGACTGTTGGGACCCACCAGCTACATCTTCGCACGCAGGGAAGTGCGTCCGAAAAAAACCAATTCACCCCCCTGACTGCTAGGACCCACCAGCTACATCTTTGCACGCAAGGAAGTGCCTGAAAGTCGGGACCCACCTGGTCGAAGCATATGTAGCGTTGTCATTCTGGTCACGAACGTGTATGTACATACTGGTGGGTGTAGAGGAGCGCATGTGTCGTAGTAGAGGCGCGCACGTGTCGTAGTAGAGGCGCGTACGTGTCGTAGTACAGGCACGCACGTAGCATGTACACGTACGTACAACAGCCAGTGTGCAAGAAAGGAAATACGGCCACGTATGTGTACATACGGGCAGGGTCTCGAATGCCTACTCGAGCATACATACGGCCAGGGCTCGTGTACATGGCTGGGTCGGAACGGAGAAACATCGTCGTCGTCGTGTTCATGGGGAGCCAACCGGCTGGGTCAGGACGGAATGCGTTGTCGTGTTCATCGGGAGGGCTTGGATGGAACAGGCGATGGAAACGAGGCCTGGCGTACCACAGAACGGAGGAAACGGCCTTGTGTTCGACCGGCCACGTTCGAAACAGGATCTTGTTCATCGGGAGGGGTCTGGTGTATCGCAAAACAGAGGAAACGTATCTCCTACGTTCGAAACGGGGGTCCTGTTGATCGGGAGGGGTGTGGCGTACCGCAAAACGGACGAAATAGACTTATGTTGGAGCGCTACGATCAAAACGGGGGTCCTGTTCATCGGGAGGGGTGTGGCGTACCGCAAAACAGGACTCCACGGGATATTGTTCATCTCCACCGTCGACCTCCTCCAGCCTCCACGGGCTACCGTCGACCTCCTCCAGCCTCCACGGGCTCCTGTTCATCCAGCCTCCACCGCGCGCTACTCCACCAGCTACTGTTTAACCACCCCTCCACCGTCTACTGTTCATCCAGCCCTCCACAGGGTCGTGTTGTTCATCCAGCCCTCCACGGGGTCCTGTTCATCCAGCCACAACCGGCTCGATCGAGGCAACGCCATGGGGTCTTGTTCATCCACCCCCACCGCTCACTGTTCATCCAAACCCCTCCGCAAAGCTCACTGTTCATCCAGAGAGGCAGCATCGATTGACTTCAATTAGTAGCAGTAGTGAAGGAATCGCTTGATCGGGTTTAGTTAACAGCCATCGATCGATCGCTCGGGTTCAGTAACGCGTAGCCTGCAGTGCAATCGCTCGGGTTCAGTTAGAACCCAACGCCTCACTCTGGTTCAATTAGAGCCAACGCCTCGCACACACGCGCATACGTGTACGAGAGAAACGCGCATTGCTCGACCCCGACCACCCACCGTAACTGGTAACTCCCGGAAATTTTCCTCGCCCTCGCTTCTACCATGGTTTTTTCCATCATGGACGGCCCAAAGAATGTCATGCAGCTGCGTCTCCGGCCCGCCCAGGATGAAAAGCCCATTTTCTGTCATGATTTTTTGTCATAGAAGTAGGAGCCCACCACATCTATGATGATACCGGGTTTTGTCACAATTATCGTCATAGAAGTGTCACATGTATGACAGAAAAAAAATTGTTCGGCCCAAAATGTCACGGATGTGTCTTTTTTTTTGTAGTGATATCAATATATCTATCCTGCAAGTATGCCAATAGTTTCAAACAACAGATTAGAAAAGTATTTATGCTATGTTGTCATGATACGGGAACTTTCTGGTAGATGGCCTCGACGTTTCCTCAAGCTATGAAAATGCACTATAATTTGCTTGTCATCAATGCCTGCAAATCTCTGTCTCTCTCAACATAGCAGATCATCATTAGACACTAAATCCTTCAGTGAGCTTGCAAAATGCTTGCATTACATCCCTCATTAGACACTATTTGTTCATCACCAGGAGCATGTAAAATGTTTGCATCAAATCCTTCATTAGCAGTCTGTGCATTAGACACTTTAGGCTCAAGAACAACATGAGCTTGTTTGTTTGCATCAGAAACTTGGTTAGATACATCAGATTCAGTCAGTTCAGTATTGATTAGGGGAGTTATAAAATAAGTAGAAATCGGATTCATTTTCTCATAGATTCCCTATATACAAGCAGTTTTTACAACAACGTCAGGTTTAACTATTGGCCAGAAATTGAAGAGTTGAATTAGATATAATCAGGGATGTGATGTACTTGCTCATTGCGCATGCTACTCTTGCAAGCTACGACTGTTCGTTTGCGCAAGGTCGATGCCATGCCCGTGTTGCCGCCGCTGCCTCCCACACAGGCTACACCCAGGGTTGGATCTTCATCTTCTTGTCCTTCCGTTCGCTTGAAGCCCGGCGGCCGCCCTCCAATGAGGGCGCGAGGAAGTGCTGTGTCAGTCTGTCCAGCGGCGTCTAGGTTAGGAGCAAACCAGACTGGAGGCTGGAGCGAATGAATTGGGATTTTTCCTACTGTCGATCGGTATGGGAGGCGCTCATTTGTGCCGCGAGCCTGCTATAGGGCCTGCCTTGCACTTATGTTATTGGCCCATCCAAATTGAAACATTTTTCCTCATTTTTACATTGCCTGCTCGTGCGTTGGGACGAACAAAACTAGCCTGGGCCAACCTAGATGACTCAAAATAGGTGCACACTTTCCAGCCACCTGAGGCGGCCGCCCATACCAGCCCCTATGGTGGCGTCGCCCCTTTTTGCGTGCATGATTGGGTAGTGAAATATATTCTAGTGGCGCTTTTGATTTACCCACAGAATGGTTGAATTGCATTTTTCTATGAACCGAGTTCACCAATAATGTGAAGGATGTCAGTCTTTTCATCCTATTGTAGATTGCTTAGATCTCGATATGCCAAAAGTAATCACATGAAATATACAGTAAAATCTAGTGTGATGTGTGTGGCTACAACTAGTCTGACTACACGTCCTCATATAACGTATCAAGGACGTACCATCTTACCAGATTAACCATTCGACTTACCAATGCAGTGTGGGAAGAAAAAAGTATTGGGACTGCGTATCCAAGCAATTGATGCCATGGACTCCTTCGTACAACCTTGTAAGCGAAAAAGAAGTTGCAGTGTGCCTGTACAAAGAACTAGCGTAAGTTTAGTTACCTGCTTCTCGGAATTTTAGTTAGACACTTATTGCAAAATTGTTTAATTACGTTGCTTGGCTTAATTTAGTTTGCTACTGATTAGATAATGCCACAACATGTTAATCATATTGTAGACTGCGCCTATCTATGTGTTTGATACTTACTGTTAAGAATTACCTGTTTGCCTTAACTTAAATATCTACTTGTTTGTTTAACTGCTTTGCTGCTGCAACAACGGGTGACAATGATGTTAATAACTACTTTTCAGCATCCAATTGAAATTCTTTAATTCCTTGTTTGTTTAACTGGTTTGCTGTTATAACTCCCAGTTGAGATGTTTTGCTAACTTCAACTTTTCTGAATCCAATCAGAACTTTAATGGCAAAATAGGTTAGCCCAAGATCAAAGAGCAAGGTCCCCATGGATGTTGCATCATCCCACAGCAATGGCACCGGCCCAATCATGCATTATGAATTGCCAACTGCTGATGCTCTAGACGCTAAACTAGTGGTAGAAAGAGATTCTGCTTCTGCACTTAGAGATGAAGTTGACATGTTGAGGAAGCAAACAGCACAATCACAAGCAGTACTCAAGACAACCATTAAATATTTGGTGGATTTCAAAACAAAGCAAGCTGAGACTGACCAGATTGTTAAGGTCCTGAAGGAAAAAAGGAAATTAAATTCCTACTTGGTAAATCATAGGTGAAATGTTCTTTCCATCGTTGAATAACCTTTGTCTTGTCTGTTCATGTAATCAATCAAACCATTTGTTTTAGAGATCATGTAATAATTGTTTTTTTTTGTTTTTTGGTTTGTAATTTTATTTGAGCACAAGTCTGTATTAATTGATAAGACTCGGAGACATTTCATTTGGATTTCTATGCCAGACCTACAAATATGCCAATCGGGTTGAATGTGCATTCAACAATAGTAGTAGTATAGATGGACCATAAGTGGCACGCATCGGAAAGGGCCAAGATGCTGGCTAAAAAAAGGATGCTGTTGTAGCCAAAAAAAAGTACAACAGCCTGGTTTATGTATGTTAGTTGATATTATTGATCCATATACTCTATAAGTGTTCATATGTCTGTTAGTTCTGTACATTCTTGGTTGATTGACTCGGTATTTGAATCTTGATACATCACTTGTGTACATATCTAAATGGGAGTACACATTATGCTGCGTGTGACATTTGAGTTGGACATGAAGTGTTCCAAATATTCAAATTCACCTTAAACTGGATTCTAGCTTCTGAATTTGAGTATCGGCATTTGTAAACCATATTCATATATGATAGTGGAATACATCTTTGTCGTCCTTTTGAAGATATATAAAAACACATAGAATGATTTATAAAGATTGATATAGGAATACAAAATGGATTTGAATTGAGTTGCCAGGGTAAACGTGGATGCTGATTGTCACAAAATTCGAAAGAAGCGGCAAATTTTCTACTCCAACGTCGGCTGCCCAAAGCCAAGTGTTTGGGAGATGGAAATTACTGTCTACCCATTACACGGACAATCCATCGGCCCGATTTCCACTGCTCTAAATAGGGGTAGGTTAGTAACTTCAATTAGACGTGACACGACCGCCTCTGAGCCCATTCCGACACGGTGGGTGTCAAACATGGGCGGCAAAACACATTTGATTCAAGCTCGTCCGAAAGACCTCTGTTTCTCCCTCCATTCCCCATTCATACACGATGGGCGGCAAAACAAACTCGACTCGGCCGAAATCGATGTAGGCAATATTTTCAATAGGGGCAGGTTTGTAACTTCACTCAGATGGGACACAACTGCCCTACCAGTCAGCCCCGTTCATACACCATGGGCGCCAACCATGGGCACCAACCACCCTCTCCTCGCCCGAAATCGCTCTGGGCAAATATTGGCGAGATGCGAGATTACCGTCCTATCCCCAACCGACGAGACGTCCAAATTTTAAACGGGGGCTAAGTTCGTAACTTTCCCATATTTCAGACAGGCGCGTCCCAAAAACATGGTTCCCCGTACCTCTCCCTCCATTTCCCGATTCATACACCGTCTGCGCTAGAACACCCCATACCCACACCAGCCTCCGTCCGCCACCCCATCCATCACCGCCGTCCTCCACCACATCCATCGCCACCGTCCTCCACCATGCTAGAGCGCCTACCAAGACCGCGTCGTCTACTGCTAGAGATGGATGTTTCTCATCCACGGCGACGGACCAATAGCCTTGCATCACGTCCACTCGCTTCATCGGCGCCGTCGTCCTCTTTGCTGGGGGGCGCTCACACAACCTTCTCTTCCACCGCAATGGGACTTATCCCCCTATGCACCCATCTACCATCGCAGATCTGCTTCAACGTCACCGACAGCCATCGCACCCCCGATGCCTACACGATGCCGCAAGAGAGGTGGTACTTCATATCTCCTCAACTTTTTGATCTCAACCAGAAAATAGATCTTAACTTGGTTACTCTACTTTCTTTTCAGCTCTTAGAATTTAGTTCTTAGTTCGAAGCAAACAATGGATGCTAAATATCATTTCTCCGGTTTGCAGCTTCAAATCTGCCATGGCACAACCATAATACAGTTTAATTGATCATGCTTAGGGTTTAATTGATCATGTTGGTTCCGTGGTGGTTTCTTTAATAGAAACCAGAGGGGAAACCCTCTTTTGCTAAAAAAATATGCTTAGAGTTTCCCCCTTTTATGATTACTATACGATCAGAATACGTGCTTCGTGTCATAATAACACTGCTCCACCCATCAAGCTAAACAAGCTTAGTTGTTCAAATACGAATCTGATATTATTAAAACAGAGTTGTTTAATTGGTCAGCTAAATGTTCCTAAATTAGTTTCGAAAATGCATGTTTGCCGCTCGGGTGTGTATCTCTACAGGGTGCCCATGGTGGGCCGGCCCACCCTGGGATTTTGGGTCGTCCCAGGCCTCGATTCCCATCTGTTCTGTTGCGCGCTTCCGATCTCTACTCACCCCCAGCCGCCTGCCTCGCCGATAACCCACAAGAATAGGGGATCACAACAGTTTTCGAGGGTAGAGTATTCAACCCAAATTTGATGATTCGACACAAGGGGAGCCAAAGAATATTCTCAAGTATTAGCAGCTGAGTTGTCAATTCAACCACACCTGGAAACTTAGTATCTGCAGCAAGGTGTTTAGTAGCAAAGTAATATGATAGTGGTGGTAATGGTAACAAAAGTAAAGATAGCAAATGTAATGTTTTTGGTATTTTGTAGTGATTGTAATAGTAACAACGGAAAAGTAAATAAGCGAGAACCAGTATATGGAAAACTCATAGGCACCGGATCAATGATGGATAGTTATGTCGGATGTGGTTCATCATGTAACAGTCATAACATAGGGTGACACAGAACTAGCTCCAGTTCATCAATGTAATGTAGGCATGTATTCCAAATATAGTCATACGTGCTTATGGAAAAGAACTTGCATGACATCTTTTGTCCTACCCTCCCGTGGCAGTGGGGTCCTATTGGAAACTAAGGGATATTAAGGCCTCCTTTTAATAGAGAACCAGAACAAAGCATTAGCACATAGTGAATACATGAACTCCTCAAACTATGGTCATCACCGGGAGTGGTTCCGATTATTGTCACTTCGGGGTTGCCGGATCATAACACATAGTAGGTGACTATAGACTTACAATATAGGATCAAGAACTCACATATATTCATGAAAACATAATAGGTTCAGATCTGAAATCATGGCACTCGGGCCCTAGTGACAAGCATTAAGCATAGCAAAGTCATAGCAACATCAATCTCAGAACATAGTGGATACTAGGGATCAAACCCTAACAAAACTAACTCGATTACATGATAAATCTCATCCAACCCATCACCGTCCCGCAAGCCTACGATGGAATTACGCACACACGGCGGTGAGCATCATGAAATTAATGATGGAGGATGGTTGATGATGACGACGGCGACGAATCCCCCTCTCCGGAGCCCCGAACGGACTCCAGATCAGCCCTCCCGAGAGAGATTAGGGCTTGGCGGCGGCTCTGTATCGTAAAACGCGATGATTTCTTCTCTTTGATTTTTTCTCCCCGAAAGCCAATATATGGAGTTGGAGTTGGCGTCGGAGGGCCACCAGGGGGCCCATGAGGTAGGGGGGCGCGCCCAGGGGGGGCGCCCCCCACCCTCATGGACAGGGTGTGGGCCCCCTGATCTTCTTCTTTGGCGAGGATTTTTTATTAATTATCCTAAGACATTCCATGGTGTTTCAGGTCATTCCGAGAACTTTTATTTTCTGCACAAAAACAATACGATGGCAATTCTGCTGAAAACAGCGTCAGTCCGGGTTAGTTCCATTCAAATCATACAAGTTAGAGTCCAAAACAAGGGCAAAAGTGTTTGGAAAAGTAGATACGACGGAGACATATCAACTCCCCCAAGCTTAAACCCTTGCTTATCCTCAAGCAATTCAGTTGACAAACTGAAAGAAAAAAGGAAAACTTTTACAAACTCTGTTTGCTCTTGTTGTTGTAAACATGAAAAGCCAGCACTCAAGTTTCAGCAAATATTATGGACTAACCATACTAACAATAATAGAAAGGTCTCACAATTACTCATATCAATAGCATAATCAGCTAGCGAGCTATAATAATAAAACTCGGATGCCAACACTTTCTCCAAATAATCATAACATGATATAACAAAATGGTATCTCGCTAGCCCTTTCTGAGACCGCAAAACATAAATGCAGAGCACCTTCAAATATCAAGGACTGACTAAACATTGTAATTCATGGTAAAAGAGATCCAGTCAAGTCATACCCGAAATAAACCAATAATAATGAATGCAAACGACAGTGTGCTCTCCAACGGGTGCTTTTTAATAAGAAGGGTGATGACTCAACATAAAAGTAAATGGATAGGCCCTTCGCAGAGGGAAGCAGGGACTTGTAGAGGTGCCAGAGCTCAGTTTTAAAATAGAGATTGAATAACATTTTGAGCGGCATACTTTTGCTGTCAGCGCAACAACTATGAGATGACGATATCTTCCATGCTAAACATATTATAGGCGGTTCCCAAACAGAATGGTAAAGTTTATACTCCCCTTCCTCCACAAGCATCAATCCATGGCTTGCTCGAAACAACGAGTGCCTCCAACATTCAACGGGTCCCAAGGGGAGTTTTGTTTGCAATTATTTTGATTTAGTTTGTAAAGCATGGGACTGGGCATCCCGGTGACCAACCATTTTTCTCGTGAATGAGGAGCGGAGTCCACTCCTCTTGAGAATAACCGCCTAACATGGAAGATAAGGGCAGCCCTAGTTGAAACATGAGCTGCTCGAGCATACAAAACATAATTTCATTTGAAGGTTTGGAGTTTGGCACATACAAATTTACTTGGAACGGCAGGTAAATACCGCATATAGGAAGGTATAGTGGACTCATATGGAACAACTTTGGGGTTTAAGGAGTTTGGATGCACAAGCAGTATTCCTGCTTAGTATAGGTGAAGCCTAGCAAAAGACTGGGAAGCGACCAACTGGGAGAGCAACAACAGTCGTAAACATGCATCAAAATTAATTTACACCGAATACAAGCATGAGTGGGATATAATCCACCATGAACATAAATATCATGAAGGCTATGTTGATTTGATTCAATTACATGCGTGAACATGTGCCAAGTCTAGTCACTCAATTCATTTAAAGGAGGATACCATCCCATCATACCACATCATAATCATTCTAATAGCGTGTTGGCACGCAAGGTAAACCATTATAACTCATAGCTAATCAAGCATGGCACAAGCAACTATAATCTCTAAATGTCATTGCGAATATGCTTACTTCATAATAGCTAACCCAGGAATGATGAATCATCATATGTACAAAAACAAGAGAGGTCGAGTTCATACCAGCTTTTCTCATCCCAATAAGTCCATCATATATCATCATTATTGCCTTTCACTTGCACGACCGAACGATGTGAATAATAATAAGAGTGCACATGCATTGGACTAAGCTGGAATCTGCAAGCATTCAATAACAAGGAGAAGACAAGTAATATGGGCTCTAAGTTAAATAAACAATCATGCATATAAGAGCCACTAAGCATTTCCAATATGATCTTCTCGACCCCCAAAGAAAGAAAAAGAAAAACTATTTACACGGGAAAGCTCCCAACAAGCAAAAGAAGAACGGGAAATAATTTTGGGTTTTTCGTTTTAATTTCTACAGCAAAGAAATAAACTACTACTATTTTTTTGTTTTTCTTAAGGTTTATTAAACACACAAGAAAAAACAGGAAAAATAAAATAAACTAGCATGGATATTACAGTGAAAGAGTATGAGCACCGACATCTAGCAATGAGTGTGTGTGAACATGAATGTAATGTCGGTGGGAAATACGTACTTCCCCAAGCTTAGGTTTTTAGCCTAAGTTGGTCTATTGCCAGGGATGGCCTGGCGGATACCCGTAAGTGAAGCTGGGGTCATACTGTGACGAAGAAAGCTTCGGCTGCCATTGGCTGGCAGCCTCCTCTGGATCCCAAGAATAAACAGATAGTCGTGGAGGCTCATCTTGTGGCTCCGGTTCCGGGGCGGGTGCAGGATTTCAATAGGCTTGAATGGCCGCCCACGGAACAATGTGAGGACCTGCAGACAAGTTAAACAAAGAGGGAGCAGGGAAAGTAATAATCTCAGGGTGATGTTTATCAAAGTACAATTTATGTTTGAGTTCCCCTTCACGACTCTTAATAAGAAAATCATGTGCTAGCATACTCCTATGATCTAAATAAGCACGAGGCAGCGATGTTTCCTCTTCCTCCTCATGCCTAATAGGTATTTCAAAATGTTCAGCTAGGCGTGAAGCATAAATACCTCCAAAGATGGGGCCTTTAGTACGGCTCAGACTTAACCGCCTAGCAACAATTCCACCCATACTAACAGAGTTACTTCGATATAAACCATGGAACAAAATGATAACATCGGGAATACTAAGGTTTCCACAGTTTCCACGACCTATCAGGAAACGACTAGCAAATAAGGCAAAGTAGCGTAAAACAGGAAAATGTATGCTAGTGATTCTTGCATCAGAAACCTTCCTGGTTTCTCCCACCATGATAGTGTTAATAAAAGCTTCTACTTCATTACGGTGTGGTTCATCCAAGGTGCCCTCAAAAGGTATTTTGCAAACTTCGCAAAATTCAGCTAATGGCATCCGCTTAACAACGTCATATAAATGAAATTCTACCGATGGAGGTGAACTCTTAGGGAAAAAGTAGAAATTTTGCACAAAAGTATTTGTGAGTAAGAGATACTGATGACGTTGGTCACGGAGGAAGTCGGTGAGGCCAGCATTCTCAATTAATAAATAGAAGTCTTCATAAATCCCGGTTCTCCTCAAGAAGTCATCGGAAGGCCATTCACACGGCCGGACCTCCGCGTTGCGAGGCAAATTAAATTTGGGCTTCTATTCTTCTTCCTTTTGTTTTTCCTTAGCGCTTCGGCTCGACGAGCCCCTCAAAAATCTCTTCATTAATTCTGAAACAATCTGAAATTTTTAGTAACTTCAAATAAAAGTGAACCAACTTCAATAAAATTGATAGCAACAACTCCTACAAGTGCCTCGAGCCTATATAAAGCATTGGAACTACTTGGAACCATATAAATTTGACATGCAAACTCAAGAACATGGTCACCTATGCAGCACAAATTTGCAATGAATAAATCACTAAAAAAACTAATTGGACCAATGGAGGAGTCACATACCAAGGAACAATCTCCCAGAGCAGTTTTGCGAGAGGTGTTTTGAGCAAGGAGATCGAAAATCACAGCAACGGGGCTGGAACTCGTCCTTGAGTTGGTTTTTCGTGTTTGTGTGAGATAGAGGAAAAAGATGGGTGCAAGAATAAGTGGAGGAGGGCCACCGAGGGCCAACGAGGCAGGGGGCGCGCCCAGGGGGTAGGGCGCGCCCTCCACCCTCGTGGCCAGGTGGCAGCTCCCCCCAGGGTGATTTTTGCATAGTAAATTCTTAAGTATTCCCGAAAAAATCATATTTAATTGGCATGGAATTCTGAGGACTTTTATTTTCGGGAAATTTTTATGTTGCACGGATAAGTCGGGAGACAGACAGAAAAGTACTATTTTACTTTATTTCTACTAAATAACAGAAAATATAAAGAGGGTACAGAAGGTTGTGCTTCTAGTTTCATTCATCTCGTGATCATCAAAATGAATCCACTAACAAGGTTGATCAAGTCTTGTTAACGAGCTCATTCCGATTAACACAGAACCGGAGAAATTTCGAATAGCACTAAGTTACCTCAACGGGGATATAAAAATCCCCAACAATAAGTATATCAATATTTTTTCTTGACAGTAGGGAGAGGAAATTTGAAACCTCCAAATATAATCGATGGAATTTTTCCAATGGAGTTGATACTGTGAACCTGAGGTTGTTTCCTCGGAAAGTGTATTGTGTGCTCATTGCCATTAACATGAAAAGTGACACTGCCTTTATTGCAATCAATAACAGCCCCTGCAGTATTAAGGAATGGTCTTCCAAGAATAATAGACATACTATCGTCCTCAGGAATATCAAGAATAACAAAGTCCGTTAAAATAGTAACATTTGCAACCACAACAGGCACATCCTCACAAATACCGACAGGTATAGCAGTTGATTTATCAGCCATTTGCAAAGATATTTTAGTAGGTGTCAACTTATTCAAGTCAAGTCTACGAGTAAAGAGAGAGGTAACACTAACCCCGGCTCCAAGATCACACAAAGCGGTTTTAACATAATTTCTCTTAATGGAGCATGGTATAGTAGGTACTCCGGGATCTCCAAGTTTCTTTGGTATTCCACCCTTAAAAGTATAATTAGCAAGCATGGTGGAAATTTCATCTTCAGGTATCTTTCTTTTATTAGTAATAATATCCTTCATATACTTAGAATAAGGATTTGTTTTGAGCACATCAGTTAATCGCATACGCAAAAAGATAGGTCTAATCATTTCAGCAAAGCGCTCAAAATCCTCATCATCCTTTTTCTTGGATGGTTTTGGGGGAAAAGGCATGGGTTTTTGAACCCGTGGTTCCCTTTCTTTACCATGTTTCCTAGCAACGAAGTCTATTTTATCACAGCATTGATTCCTTGATTGTGGGTTATCAAGATCAACAGCAGGTTCGGCTTCTACATCATTATCATTACTAGGTTGAGCATCAACATGAACATTATCATTAACATTATCACTGGGTTCACGTTCATCACTTGATTGTGTTTCAGAATAAAAAATAGAAGTATCATTTGTATTCTCATGTGGCTCGGCGATAGGTTCACTAGAAGTTTGCAAAGTACTATCATTTTTCTTTTTCTTCCTTTTAGAAGAACTAGGTACATCAATATCATTTCTCTGAGAATCTTGCTCGATTCTCTTAGGGTGGCCTTCAGGATACAAAGGTTCCTGAGTCATTCTACCGGTTCTAGTAGCCACGCTAACAGCATAATCATTTTTCTTACTATTCATTTCATCAAGCGCTTCTTTTTGAGCTTTAAGTACTTGTTCTACTTGAGTGGTAACCATAGAAGCATGTTTGCTAACATGTTTAAGTTTACCTCTAATATTAGCCATATAATCACCCAAGCGTTTAATCATATAGGCATCTTGTTTTAATTGTCTACCAAAATAAGCATTAAAGTCATCTTGCTTGAACATAAAGTTATCAAACTCATCCAAGCACTGACTAGCAATTTTAGTAGGAGGAACTTCAGCTTTATCATATCTATAGAGAGAATTTACCTTTACTACCTGTGTCGGGATATCGAGAGGTTCTTCAGTAAATAAGTAATTGAGATCATATGCTTCTTCAACAGGCGGTAAATTAAGACCGTGTATTTCTTCAATAGGAGGTAAATTCTTAACATCTTTAGTTTTAATACCTTTCTCTTTCATAGATTTCTTTGCCTCTTGCATATCTTCAGGACTGAGAAATAGCACACCTCTCTTCTTCGGAGTTGGTTTAGGAATAGGCTCAATAATTGACTCAGAAATTGGCTCAGGAGCTGGCTCAGGAGGTGCCCAATTATTTTCATTTGTCAACATATTGTTCAATAGAATTTCCGCTTCATCTGGTGTTCTTTCCCTGAAAAGAGAACCAGCACAACTATCCAGGTAATCTCTGGAAGCATTGGTTAGTCCATTATAAAAGATATCAAGTATTTCAGGTTTCTTAAGAGGATGATCAGGCAAAGCATTAAGTAACTTGAGAAGCCTCCCCCAAGCTTGTGGGAGACTCTCTTCTTCAATTTGCACAAAGTTATATATTTCCCTCAAGGCTGCTTGTTTCTTATGAGCAGGGAAATATTTAGCAGAGAAGTAATAAATCATATCCTGGGGACTTTGCACACAACCAGGATCAAGAGAATTAAACCATATCTTAGCATCACCCTTTAATGAGAACGGAAATATTTTGATTAAATAAAGATAGCGCGATCTTTCATTATTAGTAAACAGGGCAGCTATATCATTCAACTTAGTAAGATGTGCCACAACAGTTTCAGATTCATAGCCATAGGAAGGATCGGATTCAACCAAAGTAATTATATCTAGATCAACAGAAAAATCATAACAATCCTTATCGAGAACACAAATAGGTGAACTAGCAAAAGCGGGGTTAGGTCTCATTCTATCTCTAAGAGATTCTTTACTCCATTTAACTAGCAACCTCTTAAGTTCATATCTATCTTGGCAAGCAAAAATAGCGGCAGAAGATTCTGCATCAAAAAGACAACCTTCAGGAATAGGAGGCATATTTTCATCATCACTCTCATTATTGTATTCAGGTGTAATAATTTCTCTTTCTCTAGACCTAGCAATTTGCTCATCAAGAAATTCACCAAGGGGCACAGTAGTATCAAGCATAGAACTGGTTTCATCACAAGTATCATGCATAGCAGAAGTGGTATCATCAATAACATGCGACATATCAGAATTCATAGCAGTAGCAGGTTTAGGTGTCGCAAGCTTACTTATAACAGAAGGAGAATCTAGTGCAGAGCTAGATGGCAGTTCCTTAACTCCCCTCGTAGTTGAGGGTAAGATCTTGGTCTTAGTGTCT
This sequence comes from Triticum aestivum, assembly GCF_018294505.1. Classification (NCBI taxonomy): domain Eukaryota; kingdom Viridiplantae; phylum Streptophyta; class Magnoliopsida; order Poales; family Poaceae; genus Triticum; species Triticum aestivum. Next base: position 81,075,222 of record NC_057813.1, on the reverse strand, counting down.
TTCAAGTTCTTCATGGTGTCCAACAGATACAAATCCCAAGTGACTCAAAGAATAGAGCTATGCTCCCCGGCAATGGCGCCAGAAAAAGGTCTTGATAACCCACAAGTATAGGGGATCGCAACAGTTTTCAAGGGTAGAGTATTCAACCCAAATTTGTTGATTCGACACAAGGGGAGCCAAAGAATATTCTCAAGTATTAGCAGCTGAGTTGTCAATTCAACCACACCTGGAAACTTAGTATCTGCAGCAAGGTGTTTAGTAGCAAAGTAATATGATAGTGGTGGTAATGGTAACAAAAGTAAAGACAGCAAAAGTAATGTTTTTGGTATTTTGTAGTGATTGTAACAGTAACAACGGAAAAGTAAATAAGCGAGAACCAGTATATGGAAAACTCGTAGGCACCAGATCAATGATGGATAGTTATGCCGGATGTGGTTCATCATGTAACAGTCATAACATAGGGTGACACAGAACTAGCTCCAGTTCATCAATGTAATGTAGGCATGTATTCCGAATATAGTCATACGTGCTTATGGAAAAGAACTTGCATGACATCTTTTGTCCTACCCTCCCGTGGCAGCGGGGTCCTATTGGAAACTAAGGGATATTAAGGCCTCCTTTTAATAGAGAACCGGAACAAAGCATTAGCACATAGTGAATACATGAACTCCTCAAACTATGATCATCACCGGGAGTGGTTACGATTATTTTCACTTCGGGGTTGCCGGATCATAACACATAGTAGGTGACTATAGACTTGCTAGATAGGACCAAGAACTCACATATATTCATGAAAACATAATAGGTTCAGATCTGAAATCATGGCACTCGGGCCCTAGTGACAAGCATTAAGCATAGCAAAGTCATAACAACATCAATCTCAGAACATAGTGGATACTAGGGATCAAACCCTAACAAAACTAACTCGATTACATGATAAATCTCATCTAACCCATCACCGTCCAGCAAGCCTACGATGGAATTACTCAAACACGGCGGTGAGCATCATGAAATTGGTGATGGAGGATGGTTGATGATGACGACGGCGACGAATCCCCCTCTCCGGAGCCCCGAACGGACTCCAGATCAGCCCTCCCGAGAGAGATTAGGGCTTGGCGGCGGCTCTGTATCGTAAAACGCGATGATTTCTTATCTCTGATTTTTTCTCCCCGAAAGCCAATATATGGAGTTGGAGTTGGCGTCGAAGGGCCACCAGGGGGCCCACGAGGTAGGGGGCCGCGCCCAGGGGGGAGGGGCGCGCCCCCTACCCTCGTGGACAGGGTGTGGGCCCCGGTCTTCTTCTTAGGCGAGGATTTTTATTAATTATCCTAAGACATTCCGTGGAGTTTCAGGTCGTTCCGAGAACTTTTATTTTCTGCACAAAAACAACACGATGGCAATTCTGCTGAAACAGCGTCAGTCTGGGTTAGTTACATTCAAATCATACAAGTTAGAGTCTAAAACAAGGGCAAAAGTGTTTGGAAAAGTAGATACGACGGAGACGTATCACTCGCCGGCGACTTGCCATCCCCGGACGGCATGACTCTAGGAGGAGACGCCGGACTAACAGGAGGCCAGGAGCCGCTCGCCCAACAACGTCACTGCTGCCCGGGCGCGCCGCCGTGCCTACCTTCCCAGTCCGTTCAGGGCTCAGGCGTGCAGCACCCACCAAGCCAACCCGGTTTATCCTGAGATCCGTCCTCAACACTCAACAGCCACTCCTCATCACCCATTTTCTAATTGATTCATTACTCATTAGGCATGACTGTCATTAGGGTTTGTTGTGTGCTCAGTGCTACCTACACTTAATGGTTCAGATGTATTTCGGTAATCTTTAGTACCTCTAAAGTTCACAGGGTTTTCAAAATTCCGGCCCTCGGAACAGACACTAGTCATTTTGGATTGTTGGTCATAGTGACATTGACCCAGATTACTACTGCAAGCCAGGTTTGTTGACAATTTTACTTGTCTTTCTTACTCATTCAACATAATATCCAATTATTCACATCGATTAGTTGCAAACAATAAGTGCTAGACAAACTTCTTCATTCAGATTTTGGATGGTCTCTTACTGCAGTTACAATTCTGCATACTTGTCCTAGTAAGCTCACAAGTAAATGATTGATTCACTACATCTATGCTTGCCTTGTCATATTTGTTATCAATATTTGTTTAGGGTGGACCACCCTATTTCTAAATACTGGAACCGTAGACATGAGTGAATAGTATTTCTCTATGTGATCTCTTCCATCACATGTGGGCAAGAACACTGCATTGTATAGAAAGAAAGTGTCATTTCCTGCATTTACATAGGTTTCGATCTTTTACATGGAATACAATCTTCCTACTTGCTTTGTGTCGCACTACCAACACTCCACCCTTGAAGCTAAACATTATGCCACTCATAATTGCTTAGATTATTTGTTCAAATACGAATTTCATATGAATCTAATGTTCCTACTTCAGTTTTGAAATGTGTGCCTGCCTGTTATAGAGACATAAGGGGTTTGTATTTCTGTGTGTGGTCTGGTCAGCATGGTTGGGGGGGTGAACTTTGCATATGTAGGGGTTTATAGGGAGACACTCTTCGAGTTGAATCTGCAATGCATTCCATAGATAATCTGACTACTTTTTATGTTTTCATGAATCTCAGATTCTGAACAACATCATAATGATTATGAGCTTGCGCGCATGAAAACAATAAAGCAGAACAATGCCATGGTTGTCAAACTTGGCATTAAGGGACCGAAATCAAGTCTGGATGCAATGCAATGCAAACGCTCTCCACCTACAGATTCATGCTCAGAATCTGATCCTAACAGTGATTCTAAGCTAGAGGGAGACCTAAGTCAATGTAGCTCCCTAGTGGAGGAGTCAGAGGAAGATGCCCTTTCTTGTTCATCCATCAAGGTACTTGCTCTAAGTTTCCAAGGTTACATTGCTCGCACATATCTTGCAACTGATGCTTTGCATTGCTTCTACTTTGTTGAACTGCCATTAGCTTAGTTTACACATCGTGTATGTGAATACGCCTTGCCTATCCATTTTCAGTACATATTCCATCTGTCATCATATCATATTTATCCATTCAAATGTTGTTCTTGTGTATCAGACATTCAAAAGGAAGAGGGCGATTGCTGATCATGGAGGAGCACAAGCAAAGTATTTGGAAAAGGTAGTGGCGCCTGATAAATCAAATAGCCCATTAGGTGTAGTTGCAATATCACCTGACCCACAAAACACCCCAACTCTAGCAGACTCTAGCCCTACTACACTGGTCATTTCTGATGCCCCAACTCAGCAGACCCCAACTGCAGCAAACAGTATGATTATGCCAGTTGACATAGCACCAGCTCTACGATGCAAAACCCCCATTCCAGCAAAGAGTACACCAAATCTAGTTGCCAAATCCCCTTTCCAACCAGAGAGAACCCCAATTGCAGCAAATAGGACCCTAGTTCCATTTCTTCCCAGTTTAGAAGATGAAGCTTATGTTGTTGTCAGGAACTTTGTGCGCATCTTTCCTTCATGGAAAGATTATACCGCTGACACAGAACAATTTCCAGTCTTCCTCCGCAACTTACGCGTAAGTAATGTACTAATGTTATTCATGGTCATTACTGCATATGTTTCTGCTGACAGAAGACACAAGACTTCTTTCTTTTAAATAGGCGAGGAGCAAACTAGATTGTGAAGACGAGCAAGGGTTGGTTGCGCTTTTCAAGCACTCGTTGATGAAGAATCGTTCCTACCTGAGGCAAGCACACTTCGATGGCAAGCCTCTGAACGAAATTTTTGTAAAGTCTCCGGTGCTACATTTATCCGACGGTGACTGGAATAATTTTGTTACACATTGGTCTCGGCTGCAGCGTAAGGTACTGTCTATGATATCACATCACAATTTGAACTACATTTCTGCATTTGCCTTAATGTCTCACTTGTACGAAAACTGTTAGCAGAAGAACATTCGTTCTCAAGGGACCATAGAATCTTGCAACTATACTGCACACTGCATTGCTCTTGTGAGTACCTCTTGCCCTGTATGACCATACTTACTTTCATAGTTGTTTGATTATGTAGCATCACTGCACATGTTAGCCTCGTAATCGTCCATTTGGTGGACATTATAAGATCCGTATGGACTCTTAGATAAATTTAGAATCAACCCAATGCTTTTGAAGAGGTTTAGCTCTGTAGTCCTCTTGTAAGGACTGAACATGGTTTATCACTGTACTTACATTAGCAGCTACTCCCTCCGTCCCATAATATAAGAACGTTTTGTACAATACACCAGTGTTCAAAACACTCTTGTATTATGGGAAGAGGGATTGAGTCATTGTGTAGCATTCTGCATCTTATCTCCCCCGCCCACCATTTACTAAAAAAGATCAGATCTATATTTATCTTACCAATAAGTAGAATACAGACAATGCCAGTGCAGAAGTGTAGCCCATTGCTCTTGTCATATCAGTATATTTTGTCCTGTAACGCTTGTACTTCCAGGGATTGGTAGTTGATTATGTAGCATCAATCTGCATCTTATCTTCATTATCCTCTATCCCTTCCAGTATTATCATATCTATAATTACTCTCTCAAAATGTAGAGTACAGGCAATGCTTATGAAGAAGATTCTGTGCTGAAATTCTTGAGTTATCCTTCCCTTGAAATGGAGAAGGGCATTATAAAGCCGGTGTTAACTGTTAATGTAAGTCAGTCCTTCTAAAGCCTTTATCCTCAACTGTTGTTTAATTTGCTCATACTCCCTATCGTTTACTGCTGTTTAGTTTGCTGTTTCTACCAAAATGCATGTTCGCAAGAACCGTAAGTTCTAAGTTTTACTTGTAAAACCAAATTCCTTATTCATACCATGCACATTACTTAATACTCCCTATATGTATGCTTTTTTTGTGGATCTATAATCCAGTGTGTGGTGAAGCAGCCCACGTTTGCACCTTGTCATCTCCTGTTTTATCTTACTGATGTGGCTGATGATATGAACAACATGCCATGCACATTATCCAAAATAGATACAATGATTTTTCTTTGCCCTTCATCTATGCTTGTTATGTTGACATGGTAATCCAGTAGTGTGGTGAAGCTCCCGCATTATGAACAATGCCAAATTATGCTATTGATATTTTGAACTTACTCTTTATTTTCTAATTTGAAATTGGATGGAATTGATAGCACAGTTATCATCTTTGTTTATACACATGCAAAACCTGTCATCTCTCTGCTTTGTTTCAGGGTGATATGCCTGATGGCATGCACAAGTTTGCTGAAGCTGTGAGACGAATCCAACATATATTGCAGCAAAGAAGGCAAAACATCTTGAAGATAGCGAGACAACCCCAAAGTCTTGTCTTGATGCAGTGTTCAAGTTACTTGAGACTAGCAGTCAGACAAGCTCACAGAGTTCGTTGTCTGAATCAGTTCGACTTCTTCAGTCCCAAGTTCTAGCCAAAACGCATTCTGCAACTCAACTTCGACTTGAAGTCCTATCTCTAAGAAAGATTGCGGAGAACACCAATGAGAACCTCATCGCTAAACAGCTACACCTAGAAGCTATGACCGACATGCTAGGCCGGTCTCATAGCCTTGCTCAGCAGCTTCCGCAGCAGTTCCCCCGCAAGGCTAACCTTTCTTGAACTGTCTTGGAAGTGGTCTCGATTCAGTATTATTTTGTTACGCTGCAATGGTGCCCAGTTTTTGTAATCTGCTTCTTTGTTGCACTTTATGATCACTGGTGGCGAACTTCGATGCCCAGTGGATGTAATATACCTTAAGTCCTTTATTGTATAGTGTAGGTTTATTCTTAGTTACTATGACGTAATTTCTTTATTGTATAGAGTAGGTTTGTTCTTAATTCCTACTAGTTACTGCCATCATTCACTATCTGGAAAAAAATCAGATGTAGTCGACCGGGCCGAAACATTCGACTCTAACAGGCCTGGTTTTTAGCGGGCCACAATTGGGCCGGCCTGCGTCTTTCTTGGGCCCGAATGATTGGGGCCTTCACACATTGTGCTAGGCGCAAACTTACACCGGCCTATATTTTAGTTGGGCCTTTTGTCGACCCAATGCTTAGTTTGGCCCAGGTAGCGTTGGGCCATTAACAGGCTGAATATTGTGCTGTCCTGTTACGGCCGAGATGAAACCATGGGCCTTTAGCAGGCCAAAATGCATGTTGGGCCTCAATTTTCACTAGTCATGGATGGGCCTTCAGCAGGCTGAAATGTAGACTGGGCCTTTTTGGGCCCAGATAGCTCACGGGTCGTTACCAGGCCGAAACTTATATTGGGCCTTAGTTTGCCCACTGATATCATGGGCCTTTAAGAGGCCGAAAGCTTAGTATAGGCATCAACGGGCCAAATTACGCGACATGCCTTTAACAGGCCCAAAGTCACGTTGGGCTTAACTGTTGCCACCTTTAGCACAGGCCGTTAGTGGGCCCGATGTCCCGTAGGACCATATATGGCCCATGGGCAGCACAGGCCATTCCCAGGCCAAAGTCACACCGGGCTGAAATGGGCCCAGGTCTACATCAGGCCTCTAATAGGCCGAAAGTCACACCGGGCTGAAATGGGCCCATGTCTACATCAGGCCTCTAATAGGCCGAAAGTCACTGGGCCGTAGTTGGGCCCAAATATTCGGCGAACAATTAACGGGCCAGATCTGGCTTCGGGTCGCAAATGGGCCCAAATATTGGGCGTACAATTAACGAGCCAGATCTGGCTTCACGCCGTAAATGGGCCCAAATTTTGGGCGAACAATTAACGGGCTAGATCTGGCTTCGGGCCATAAATGGGAATTTATTAAGCAGGCCGTTATTAGGCTGGCCCACTAGTACTTGATTAAGTACTACGGGCCTTTGACTGTGTTGACCTTTTTAACCTATATGGGCCTCTGTTGGGCCCAGCCACGTGTCGACGTATCATAGGCATGTCTCCTCCAATGGACGGACGACATCTGGTCCACTGACGAGCGGACAGGTGTTCCCTTCGGCCAATCAGAATTTTACACGTGGAAATTTCCCATTGGTTCGGGCTGTTAACAGGTTATCGGATACAAAACCCGACACGATAGCTTAACGGTGTTCCGTTATGGTGGATGCCACGTGTTGGTTACCCTTGACGAAAGCACTTCTGTGATGTGCGATTTATCGTCATGGAAGTGGACACTTCCGTGATGATAATTTTGGTAATGCCATGGAACACTTCTACGACAGCACAGGTATGACTATCTTGATTGTGTCATAAAATTGTCATGGATGTACATGCATGACAAAAAAAGCGACCTACTGTGACAAACACGTATCATCATGGAAGTGTATTTTTTTGTAGTGCCTCTACGATCAGATTGTAGAAACTTTATTTTCTTGTTACGATGATTCTCCACTTCACTCTGAAATTCTTTGAGCTTTTCAAATGTTTCAGACTTGTGTTTCATTAAGTAGATATACCCATATCTCCTGAAATCATCTGTGAAGGTCAGAAAATAATGATACTCGCCACGAGCATCAACACTCATTGGATCGCATACATTGGTATGTATTATTTCCAACAAGTCAGTAGCTTGTTCCATTGTTCCGGAGAATGGAGTTTTAGACATCTTGCCCATAAGGCACGGTTCACAGGCATCAAATGATTCATAATCAAGTGATTCCAAAAGTCCACCTTTATGGAGTTTCTTCATGCGCTCTACACCGATATGATCCAAACGGCAGTGCCACAAATAAGTTGCACTATCATCATCAACTTTGCATCTTTTGGCATCAATACTATGAATATGTGTATCACTACGATCGAGATCCAACCAACTATTTTCATTGGGTGCATGACCATCGAAGGTTTTATTCATGTAAACAGAACAACAATTATTCTCTGACTTTAAATGAATAACGTATTGCAATAAACATGATCAAATCATATTCATGCTCAACGCAAACGCCAAATAACATTTATTTAGGTTCAACACTAATCTCGAAAGTATAGGGTGTGTGCGATGATGATCATATCAATCTTGGAACCACTTCCAACAGACATCGTCACTTCACCCTCAACTAGTCTCTGTTTATTTTGTAACTCCTGTTTTTGAGTTACTAATATTTAGCAACCGAACAAGTATCATATAACCAGGGGCTACTATAAACACTAGTAAGGTACACATCAATAACCTGTATATTAAATATACCCTTGTTCACTTTGCCATCCTTCTTATCCACCAAATATTCAGGGCTTCTGCTTCCAGTGACCATTTCCTTTGCAGTAGAAGCACTCAGTTTCAGGCTTTAGTCTAGCTTTGGGCTTCTTCACGGAAGTGACAACTTGCTTGCCATTCTACATGAAGTTACCTTTCTTTCCCTTTGCCCTTTTCTTGAAACTAGTGGTCTTGTCAATCATCAACACTTGATGCTCTTTCTTGATTTCTACCTTCATTGATTTCATCATCATGAAAAGCTCAGAATCATTTTCGTCATCCCTTGCATACTATAGTTCATCACGAAGTTCTACTAACTTGGTGATGGTGACTAGAGAACTCTGTCAATCACTATCTTATCTGGAAGATTAACTCCCACTTGATTCAAGCGATTGTAGTACCCAGACAATCTGAGCACATGCTCACTAGTGGAGCAATTCTCATCCATCTTTTAGCTATAGAACTTGTTGGAGACTTCATATCTCTCAACTCGGGTATTTGCTTGAAATATTAACTTCAACCCCTGGAACATCTCATATGGTCCATGACATTCAAAACGTCTTTGAAGTCCCGATTCTAAGCCATTAAGCATGGTCCACTAAACTATCAAGTAGTCATAATTTTGAGCTAGCCAAACGTTTATAACGTCTACATCTGCTCCTACAATAGGTTTGTCACCTAGCGGTGCAGCAAGGACATAATTCTTCTGTGTAGCAATGAGGATAATCCTCAGGTCAAGGATCCAATCTGCACCATTGCTACATTTCAACTTAGTTTCCTCTAGGAACACATATAAAACATAGGGAAGCAACAACGCGAGCTATTGATCTACAACATTATTTACAAAAAATACTACCAATACTAAGTTCATGATAAATTAAAGTTCAATTAATCATATTACTTAAGAACTCCCACTTAGATAGACATCCCTCTAATCATCTAAGTGATCACGTGATCCAAATCAACTAAACCATGTCCGATCATCACGTGAGATGGAGTAGTTTTCAATGGTGAACATCACTATGTTGATCATATCTACTATATGATTCCTGCTCGACCCTTCGGTCTCAGTGTTTCGAAGCCATATCTACATATGCTAGGCTCGTCAAGTTTAACATGAGTATTCTGCGTGTGCAAAACTGTCTTACACCCGTTGTATTTGAACGTAGAGCTTATCACACCTAATCATCACGTGGTGTCTCGGCACGAAGAACTTTTGCAACGGTGCATACTCAGGGAGAACACTTATACCTTGAAATTTAGTGAGAGATCATCTTATAATGCTACCATCAATCAAAGCAGAATAAGATGCATAAAAGATAAACATGACATGCAATCAATATAAGTGATATGATATGGCCATCATCAACTTGTGCCTTTGATGTCCATCTCCAAAGCACCGCCACGATCACCATCGTCACCGGCGCGACACCTTGATCTCCATCGTAGCATCGTTGTCGTCTCACCAACTATTGCTTCTACGACTATCGCTACCGCTTAGTGATAAAGTAAAGCAATTACAGGGTGATTGCATTGCATACAATAAAACGACAACCATATGGCTCCTGCCAGTTGCCGATAACTCTGTTACAAAACATGATCACCTCATACAATAAAATTTAGCATCATGTCTTGACCATATCACATCACAACATGCCCTGCAAAAACAAGTTAGACGTCCTCTACTTTGTTGTTGCAAGTTTTACGTGGCTACTACGGGCTGAGCAAGAACCGTTCTTACCTACGCATCAAAACCACAACGATATTTCGTCAAGTTAGTGATGTTTTAACCTTCAACAAGGACCAGGCGTAGCCACACTCGGTTCCACTAAAGTTGGAGAAATTGACACCCGCCAGCCACCTATGTGCAAATCACGTTGGTAGAACCAGTCTCACGTAAGCGTACGCATAATGTCGGTCTGGGCTGCTTCATCCAACAATACCGCCAAACCAAAGTATGACATGCTGGTAAGCAATATGACTTGTATCGCCCAGAACTCACTTGTGTTCTACTCATGCATATAACATCTACGCATAAACTTGGCTCGGATGCCACTATTGGGGAACGTAGTAATTTCTAAAATTTTCCTATGCACACGCTAGATCATGGTGATGCATAGCAACGAGAGGGAGAGTGTACCTTCATACCCTTGAAGATCGCTAAGCAGAAGCGTTTATCAACGCGGTTGATGTAGTTGTACACCTTCACGATCCGCCCCGATCAAGTACCGAATGTACGGCACCTCCACGCTCAGCACACGTTCAGCTCGATGACGTCCTCGCCTTCTTGATCTAGCAAGACGGGCGAAGTACTAGATGAGTTCCGGCTGCACGACGGCCGCGTGGTACGGTGTTGGTGAAGAACAATCTCCACAGGGCTTCGCCTAAGCACTATGGAACTATGCGGAGGATAAACTAGAGGGGACGGGGTTGCCGGCACATGGCTTGTGTTTCTTGATGTGTCTTTGGTGCTAGCCCTGCCCCTCTATTATATGTTGAGCCTTGGGGTCGAAACTGGAGTAAAAAGCCTCCACAAAGTCGCGTGTCACCCGAAAGGCAAGAGTCCTTCTCGGACTTAGGGCCAGACACCAGGGTTCCCGGCGTCTGGACCCAGATGGCCAGGGACCCTGGCGTCTGGCCCCTGGACTCACAAAACTTCCTTTTGCACTTTCCAAAAACCTTGTGGCTTTCCCCTTTGTCCCAATAACGTGTTCCTGCCCAAACTTTGGAAACATCTGGAATCCCTTCCGATGAATTCCGGAACCTTCCGGAGACCAAACACTATTATCCCATATATCAATCTTTGTCTCCGGACCATTTCGGAGTTCCTCGTCATGTATGTGATCATATCCGGGACTCCGAACAACATTCAGTCACCAACATACATAGCTCATATAATACTATATCATCAATGAATGTTAAGCGTGTGGACCCTACGGGTTCAAGAACTATGTAGACATGACCGAGACATTTCTCTGGTCAATAACCAATAGCGGAACCTGGATGCCCATATTGGCTCCCACATATTCTACGAAGATCTTTATCGGTCGAACCGCATAACAACATACGTTGTTCCCTTTGTCATCGATATGTTACTTGCCCGAGATTTGATCGTCGGTATCTCAATACCTAGCTCAATCTCGTTACTGGCAAGTCTCTTTACTCATTCTGTAATACATCATCTCGTAACTAACTCATTAGTCACATTGCTTGCAAGGCTTATAGTGATGTCCATTACTGAGAGGGCCCAGAGATACCTCTCCGATAATCGGAGTGACAAATCCTAATCTTGATCTATGCCAACTCAACAAGTACCATCGGAGACACCTATAGAGCACCTTTATAATCACCCAGTTATGTTGTGATGTTTGGTAGCACACAGAGTGTTCCTCCGGTAATTGGGAGTTGCATAATCTCATAGTCATAGGAACATGTATAAGTCATGAAGAAAGCAATAGTAGTAAACTAAAATGATCAAGTGCTAAGCTAACAGAATGGGTCAAGTCAATCACATCATTCTCTAATGATGTGATCCCGTTAATCAAATGACAACTCATGTCTATGGCTAGGAAACTTAACCATCTTTGATTCAACAAGCTAGTCAAGTAGAGGCATACTAGTGGCATTGTGTTTGTTTATGTATTCACACATGTACTAAGTTTTCGGTTAATACAATTCTAGCATGAATAATAAACATTTATCATGATATAAGGAAATATATAATAACTTTATTATTGCCTCTAGGGCATATTTCCTTCAGCACATGCCAAGGAGGACCTGGCGGCAGAGGACATCAGGATGGCTGCGGAGCGGGCGGCTCTAGATGCTCAGGCCCAGGGATTCAATATGAGGCTTTTCAGCTCACGATGGATCAGAACGCATCAAATGAGATCATGAGGAGAAGGCACCAGTCTCGTCTGCCTATGGTTTATGACCCTAGAAACATTTTTCGCACGCCTGGTGCAGGACCCAGTAACCCGCCGGAGGTAAACTGGGCCGCGACGCCCGAGGCTGGGACACCGGTTCAACAGCGTGTGATGGAACCCCCTCGTTTGAACGGTGCACCACCTCACCATGTACCAACACCAATAGGTAAATATTATAACCCTTTGGAGAAAATGATCGCGGTGGCAGTACGATTGGCGGCTCTCCTGATGGATGGCAACTCTTCGATGGCGGTTGAAACACGAAGCGTCAGAGAACTTCTTCAGATAGCTCTGGCATAGTAGGAGGCATATTCTTATAGTAGAGACATGATTCATTCCACCCCTCGCCCAAGCCGGAGCTATAGCAGGCACATGGACTCACCAACCGTTTCAAGCAATGCCCGACACCGTGACCAACCGTGCGGGCATGACCCGGCTCGCGATGGAGCTCTTAATTTGGTTGATCAAGACAGATTGCGTCAGGAAGCTGAGCGGGCGGTTCAGCAGGCGGCTTATCAGCCCCTTCCGGTTTATCTTACGACTTCAATTGAGGCATGCATGACCACTAGGACTAGGGGCGTACCTTGTTTGGTACCGGCTCCGTGTAACGAGTGTTTGCCCAAGGACTTCAAGGGACCTCGAAAGGTGCCTAATTACACGGACGACTTACAACCTGGGGCATGGATCGAAAGCTACGAGATGGCCATGGAACTACTGGAAGTCAGTGACGCTGCAATGGCCAAGTACTTCACCATGATGCTGGATGGAACGGCCCATACTTGGTTGAAAGGGCTGCCACCTAATTCCATCGGTTCATGGGCAGAGTTAAAGGACCGCTTTGTTTAGAACTTCAAAGATACATGCAAGCAGCCCATGTCGATTATGGACTTGACTAATTGCAAGCAAGAGGAGGGTGAATCCACGACCCATTGGGTGCACCTGGTCAAGGCCATAATACACTCATCTGATAAGATGGACGCCGGCTCTGCAGTCTTAATGTTGGAGAAAAATTGCCGTTTTGAGCCTATGAAATAGAAGCTGGGGCGGCTCAAACGCGATTGTAATGACATGGGCTAGTTGATGGCGGCTCTAGTCAAGTATGCCGATTTTGATGGTACCAAGGATCCCGAGTCCAACGATGAGAAGACAAGGAAGGGAAAGAAGAACGGCAATGCGAAGGGCCCACAGCATAACCCGATGAGTCAAGGGGGCAATAACAAACGTAAGGCTGAAGGTAGCTCGGAGTTTGTGGCTAACACCAATGTGAGGGCAACAATCAAGGAAGAAAGGGGAGGCCGCCTCCTCGGTCTGGCGGGTCAGGTCCCACTCTTGAGCAGTTGCTAAATGAGCCCTGTCCAAGGGATGGCACTTGGGAGAAGCCGGCCACTCACTTGTGGAAGGATTGTACAATTATGAAGGCTTTCAAGAATTCTAACATGTTTGATAGCAACCATGGGCCGGGCGGCGGCTCAGGCGGCTGTGGTTTTCATGGTCCAGGTTATGGAGGTGGCAGCTCTAATTCTGGCTTTCAGGGCCACCAAAATAATCAGGGTGGATATAATCAAGGCAACCAGGGTGGTTATAACCAGCAATCTAGCCAAGGGGGTCAGCAGAAGCAGTAATCCGGGTATCAAAGTCATCCAAAGCAGTTGAGCAGTGGGCAGTATCATGTTTTTACCACAAGTTTGTGCAAACGGGACCAGAAGCTTCACAAGAGGGTTGTGAATGCCGTTGAGCCAGCAGTTCCCCAATACTTGTGATGGTCTGAGCAACCCATTATGTGGAGTCGCGAGGATCACCCGCCCCGGGTTGATCATCCGGGTCACTTGGCTTTGGTGGTGGCGCCTCAAGTTGGTGGATACAAATTCACTAAGGTACTCATGGATGTAAGTAGTAGCATCAATATCCTTTATTATGAGACTTTTCGTCGTATGGGGTTAACTGACAAAAATCTTAAGACATCCAACACTATTTTCCATGGAGTATTGTCTGGTAAGTCGGCATACCCTGTGGGCAAGATTGAGCTGGATGTGGCTTTTGGAGATGAGCATGATTCCAGGGTTGAGAAATTAACCTTTAAAGTGGTGAAAATCAAAAGCCCGTACCATGCTTTGTTTGGACGGCTGGCTTACGCCAAGTTCATGGCACGACCGTGTTATGTTTATCTGCAGCTCAAGATGTCGGGTTATAAAGGAATCATTATGATGCATGGGAGTCAGAAGATAGCCCTGGAATGCGAAGAAGGTGATGTTGCCTATGCTGAGTCGGTCTGCGCAGCAGAAGAATTGAAATTTTATAAAGACAATGTTGACCCGGCTGATATGACGTCTTTGAAGAAGCCAACCACGGAGCATGACCCGGTGATGAAATTTAAATCAGCTGATGAGACCAAGCTTGTTGATTTTGTTCCCGGCGACTCATCCAAGCAGTTCAGTATCAGTGCTAATCTGGATCCCAAATAGGAAAGCGCGCTCGTCAAGTTCATCCATGAGAACCGGGACATCTTTGCATGGAAACCTTCTGACATGCCGGGTGTACTGAGAGAACTCGCTGAGCACACTCTCAATATTGATCTGAAATTTAAGCCGGTCAAGCAGTTTCTCCAACGGTTTAATGAGGAGAGGCGTAAGGCCATTGGTGAGGAAGTGGCCCGACTCTTGGCGGCAGGGTTCATTGTTGAAGTTTTTCATCCAGAGTGGTTGGCTAACCCGGTGCTAATACTTAAGAAGAACGACACCTGGCGCATGTGTGTGGATTATATGGACTTCAACAAGGCTTGTCCGGCTGATCCTTTTGCTCTCCCTCGTATTGATCAAATCATTGATGCTACGGTGGGTTGTGAGTGCTTGAGCTTTTTAGATGCTTATTCTGGTTATCATCAGATCAAGATTGCAGTTAAGGACCAGGAGAAGACGACTTTCACTACTCCCTTTGGAGCCTTCTGCTATGTGTCTATGCCTTTTGGGCTTAAGAGCGCCTAGGCGACTTATCAGCGATGTATCCAGAACTGTCTTCACAGTCAGATTGGGCGCAACGTTCATGCTTATGTAGACGACATTGTGGTGAAATCCAGAGAGAAGGAAACATTGATAGACAATTTGAAAGAAACCATTGATAATCTCCGGGTTTACAAGATGATGCTTAACCCGGCCAAGTGCGCTTTTGGTGTGCCAGCAGGCAAGCTTTAGGGTTTCTGGTTTCTAACAGAGGCATTGAGGCTAACCCAGAAAAGATCAAGGCCATCACCTCTTTGTCTAAGCCGGCGTGTGACAATGATGTTCAGCGTCTGGCGGGTCGTATTGTTGCATTAAGCCGATTCATAAGCTGGTTAGGTGAGAAGGCCATACCGCTGTATCAGATGATGAAGAAAACACATGACTTTGTCTGGAGCGATGCTGTTAACGATGCATTTGAAAATTTGAAGAGGCAGTTAGCTAAGCCGCCAGTTCTTGTTGCTCCCATTGATAAGAAGCCATTATTGTTATATGTGGTTGCTAACACACGTGCTGTCAGTGTGGCCATTGTGGTGGAGCGCAAGGAGGCTGGCAAAGAATATCCGGTTCAACGGCCGGTTTACTACATCAGTGTGGTGCTTATTGAGTCCAAGCAGAGATATCCACATTGGCAAAAGCTTGTTTATGGGGTGTTCATGGCCACTCGGAAGCTTAAACAATATTTTCTGGGTCATCCCATCACTGTGGTCAGTTCTGCTCCTTTAGGAGATATCATTCAAAACAGAGAAGCCACAGGACGAGTCGCCAAGTGGGCCATTGAGCTTTGGCCTCATGGTTTAAAGTATGTGCCACGCACTGCTATCAAGTCTCAAGCACTGGTGGATTTCATCAACGATTGGATGGAGCTTCAGATGCCTGAAGATAAGCCAGACAACACATATTGGACTATTCACTTTGATGGGTCCAGGCAATTTGAGGGCTCGGGGGCTGGAGTTGTTTTAGCTTCCCCTCGAGGTGACAAATTTTGTTATGTGCTAAGGTTGATGTTTCCTTGTACTAACAATGCAGCTGAGTATGAGGCCTTGCTCCATGGTCTTCGGATGGCTAAAGAGATGAACTTGAGCCGGGTAAGGTGCCTTGGCGACTCAGATTTGGTAGCTCAACAAGTCTCAAGCAAATGGGATTCCAATGATCCCCTCATGGCGGCTTATCACCGTGAAGTTGATGTTGTTGCTGGACACTTCAAGGGTTATCAACTGGACCACATTGATCGCAGGAAGAATGAGGCGGCTGATTCTTTAAGCTGGCTGGGATCTCAACATAAGTCGGTTCCACCAAACACTTTAGTGGATATTCTGCATAATCCTTCTGTTAAGTTACCTACAGAGGAAGACTTGGTTGTTCCTGACCCAGAAGCATAGTTTGTGGCGGCTCTTCACGTCATCCTAGATTGGACCATGCCATACTTGGCTTATATGACCTGGGGCGAGTTACCTGAGGATGAAACCTTGGCCAGGCAGATAACCCGGCGGTCTAAGTCAATGACAATTGCCAATGGCGAATTACACCATCGCAGTGTCACTCGAGCGTTTCAGCGTTGTGTCTCTCCTGAGGAAGGTCAAGAGATTCTTCATGAGATTCATGAAGGAGATTGTGGCCATCATGCCGGTTCGAAGTCCCTTGTGGCCAAAGCTTTTCGTCATGGGTTTTATTGGCTGACGGCTCACACTGATGCAGAGGATCTGGTTGAAGGAAATATGCCCTAGAGGCAATAATAAAGTTATTATTTATTTCCTTATATCATGATAAATGTTTATTGTTCATGCTAGAATTCTATTAACCGGAAACATGATACATGTGTGAATACATAGACAAACATAATGTCACTAGTATGCCTCTACTTGACTAGCTCATTAATCAAAGATGGTTATGTTTCCTAACCATAGACATGAGTTGTTATTTGATTAACGAGATCACATCATTAGTAGAATGATGTGATTGACTTGACCCATTCCGCTAGCTTAGCACTTGATCATTTAGTATGTTGCTATTGCTTTCTTCATGACTTATACATGTTCCTACAACTATGAGATTATGCAACTCCCGTTTACCGGAGGAACACTTTGTGTGCTACCAAACGTCACAATGTAACTGGGTGATTATAAAGGAGCTCTACAGGTGTCTCCAAAGGTACATGTTGAGTTGGCATATTTCGAGATTAGGTTTTGTCACTCTAATTGTCGGAGAGG
Source organism: Triticum aestivum (assembly GCF_018294505.1). Lineage (NCBI taxonomy): Eukaryota > Viridiplantae > Streptophyta > Magnoliopsida > Poales > Poaceae > Triticum > Triticum aestivum. The sequence goes on along the minus strand of NC_057813.1, from coordinate 81,057,893 downwards.
TATCTCTGGGCCCTCTCGGTAATGCACATCACTATAAGCCTTGCAAGCAATGTAGCTAATGAGTTAGTTACAGAATGATTCATTACATAACGAGTAAAGAGACTTGCCGGTAACGAGATTGAACTAGGTATTGGGATACCGACGATCGAATCTCGGACAAGTAACATACCCGATGACAAAGGGAACAATGTATGTTGTTATGCGGTTTGACCGATAAAAATCTTTGTAGAATATGTAGGAGCCAATATGAGCATCCACGTTCCGCTATTGGTTATTGACCGGAGACGTGTCTCGGTCATGTCTACATAGTTCTCGAACCCGTAGGGTCCGCACGCTTAAAGTTTCAATGACGATTATATTATGAGTTTATGAGTTTTGATGTACCGAAGGTTGTTCAGAGTCCCGGATATGATCACGGGCATGACAAGGAGTCTCTAAATGGTCGAGACATGAAGATTGATATATTGGAAGCCTATATCTAGATATCGAAAGTGTTCCGGGTGAAATCGGAATTTTACCGGAGTACCGGGAGGTTACGGGAACCCCCCCCCCCCCCCCCGGGGGGGGGGGGCTTAATGGGCCATAGTGGGCCTTAGTGGAGAAGAGGAGAGGAGGCCAGGGCAGGACCGCGTGCCCCTCCCCCCTAGTCCGAATAGGACATGGAGAGGGGGGCGGCGCCCCCTGAGGGAGTTCTGGATAAGGGGGTATCCAGACAGCGGGACTATGCACTTTGGCTGGACTGTTGGACTATGAAGATACAAGGTTGAAGACTTCGTCCCGTGTACGGATGGGACTCTCCTTTGCGTGGAAGGCAAGCTTGGTGATTCGGATGATAGATCTCCTTCTCTGTACCCGACTCTATGTAACCCTAGCCCCCTCCGGTGTCTATATAAACCGGAGGGTTTAGTCCGTAGGACACAACAACAGTCATACCATAGGCTAGCTTCTTGGGTTTAGCCTCTACGATCTCGTGGTAGATCAACTCTTGTAATACTCATATCATCAAGATCAATCAAGCAGGAAGTAGGGTATTACCTCCATCGAGAGGGCCTGAACCTGGGTAAACATCGTGTCCCCAGTCTCCTGTTACCATTAGCCTTAGACGCACAATTCGGGACCCCCTACCCGAGATCCGCCGGTTTTGACACCGACATTGGTGCTTTCATTGAGAGTTCCTCTTGTGTCGTTGCTGTAAGGCTCGATGGCTCCCCCAACCTTCAATAATGCAGTCAGGGTGAGACTTTTCTCCCCGGACAAATCTTTGTGTTCGGCGGCTTCGCACTGCGGGCCAACTCGCCTGGCCATTTGGAGCAGATCGACAGCTACGCCCCTGGCCATCAGGTCAAGTTCGGGAACCTAAACTACACTGCCGACATCCGCGGAAACTTGATCTTCGATGGATTCGAGCCCACGTCAGGAGCGCCGAACGATCGCCACGCGCATGACTTGGATCCGCCGTCGGACAGTATTCGGGATATCGCACCTGCGATGGCTCCGGACTTTGATCCAGAGCAGATCATGCCATCCGAGGACGGGTGGATGGACCCCGCCACGGAGTCCGCACACCTATCGGCGTTGGAGCCGAACACAGACTCCGCTTCTAAGGAAATATGTGTCTCCGGACCCCCAGACTTGTTTTCGATCATAGGTTCCGGACCGCGTGCATCCATGCCCATCGAGTCTGATTGGGCTCCAATTATGGAATTCACCGCCGCGGATATCTTCCAGCACTCGCCCTTCAGAGACGTGCTAAATTCATTGAGGTCTCTCTCTCTCTGTCAGGAGATTCCTGGCCGAACTACGTTCGGCTCGAGTGGGAATCAGGCAATGAAGAAATTCGTCACCCACCCACCACGCACTTCATAGCCACGGTCGATGATTTGACCGATGTGTTTAACTTCGACTCCGAAGAGATCGACGGTATAGAGGACGATGCGGGAGAAGAACAGGAACCACCACCCACAGGGCGCTAGACTACCACCTCTTCATATGATATATATATGGTGGATACTCCCAAAGAAAACAATGGCGATGAGGCAACATGAGATAACCCCTCAGGGAAGAAATCAAAGCATGGGCGTCGTTGGCGCCGCTCTAAGCCCGGCCACAGCAACACCGACACTGGAGAAGAAAATAATCTAGATGGCACCGAAGAGGAATACAATCCTGATCAGCCTACCTTCGAGCAGGCCAAACAAGAACACGCGCGGGTCACCCCAGATGAACAGGCGACGGACGGATACTTGGAGGACAATAACTATATGCCTCCCTCCGAAGACGAGGTGAGCCTTGGTGACGACGAATTTGGCGTACTGCAGGATCCCATGGAGCAGGAGCGCTTCAAGCGCCGGCTTATAGCCACTGCAAGAAGCCCGAAAAAGAAGCAGCAGCAGCTCCAAGTTGATCAAGATCTGCTCGCAAACAGATGGGCCGAGGTCCTGGCGACCGAGGAATACGGACTCGAGCCCCCCATCAAGGGATACCCAAAGCACAAATCGCTAGAAGAAGAGGCTGAAGAGCCTGCACTACGAGCACAAGATGAGTCTGACCTGCCACGAACGACGTACCAGCCCGCACCCCCACGCCAGTTCACTATGGCCCGGGGCAATACGCAGGACCTGCGAGACACATTGGAAAACAACACAGGACAACCAAAATCGATCTAGGGATCACGAGGGCGCACCACAACACATGATGATGACCATCATGCCGGATACACTAATAATAAATCTGGCCGGGCCGAACATAACCGACCAGACCTAGCCGGACTGCGTTGTGACATAGCTCGGCACAGAGGCGCCGCACACCCCCTCTACTTCACTGATGAAGTAATGGAACATGAATTCCCAGAAGGGTTTAAACCTGTCAACATCGAGTCATACGATGGCACAACAGACCCCGCGGTGTGGATTGAAGATTTCCTTCTCCACATTCACATGGCTCGTGGTGATGACCTACATGCCATCAAGTATCTCCCCCTCAAGCTTAAAGGGCCAGTCGGACGTTGGCTGAATAGCCTGCCAGCAAACTCCATTGGCAGTTGGGAAAATCATGAGGACGCATTCCTCGACAACTTCCAGGGCACCTACGTGCGACCACCGGATGCTGATGAAAGTCACATTACCCAACAGCCCGGAGAGTCAGCCAGAAAATTCTGGACTCGGTTCCTAACTAAAAATAACCAAATTGTCGACTGTCCGAACGCTAAAGCCCTGGCGGCCTTTAAGCATAATATCCGCGATGAGTGGCTTGCCCGACACCTCGGCGAAGAAAAACCGAAGACCATGGCGGCCCTCACGACACTGATGAGCCGCTTTTGCGCGGGCGAGGACAGCTGGCTGGCTCGCAGTAACACCGCGCCAGGAAACTCCGACACTTCAGATGTCCGCGACAGTAACGGAAAATCACAGTGCAATAGACATAAGCGTCGGAACAATGGCGACAATGCCGCAGATACGGCAGCCAATGCCAGATTCAGCGACTCCAAATCCGGTCAGCGGAAGAAGCCGTTTAAAAGAAATAATCGGGGATCGTCTAGTCTGGACCGCATACTCGACCGCTCATGCCAGATTCACGGCACCCCCGATAAACCAGCCAATCACACTAACAAAGATTGCTAGATGTTCAAACAAGCTGGCAAGATAAATGCCGAGAACAAAGACAAGGGGCTGCACAATGATGATGACGAGGAGCCCCGGCGTCCGAACACTGGGGGACAGAAGAAATTCCCCCCAGGTGAAAACGGTAAACATGATCTACGCCACCCACATCCCCAAACAGGAGCGAAAGCGTGCACTTAGGGACGTCTATGCGATAGAGCCAGTCGCCCCAAAGTTCAACCCATGGTCATCCTACCCGGTCACCTTTGATCGTAGGGACCATCCTACCAGCATCCGTCACGGCGGCTCAGCTGCATTGGTCCTTGACCCAATCATCGACGGATTCCATCTCACGCGAGTCCTCATGGACGGTGGTAGTAACCTGAACCTGCTCTATCAGGACACAATGCGCAAAATGGGCATCGATCCTTCACGGATCAAACCAACCAAAACCACCTTTAAAGGTGTAATTCCAGGGGTAGAGGCCCGCTGTATGGGCTCAATAACATTGGAAGTGGTCTTCGGATCCCCAGATAATTTCCGAAGTGAAGAATTAATCTTCGATATCGTCCCTTTCCGTAGTGGCTATCATGCACTACTGGGACAAATTGCGTTCGCTCGATTCAATGCGGTACCGCACTATGCATACCTTAAGCTCAAGATGTCGGGACCCCACGGGGTTATAACAGTCAACGGAAACATAGAACGCTCCCTCCGTATGGAAGAGCACACTGCGGCCCTCGCGGCATAAGTACAAAGCATCCTTCTTCGACAGACAGCCCATTCGGCAATAACAACCCCGAACATCGTCAAGCGAGTCTGGAGCACCCCGTAACAGGATGGTCAGGCGCGCCAAGAGCTCGATTAGCAATCCGGCCTCCTCCCTAGCCCCATTGAGGAGGCATTCGTGCCACGCGTACACAACTACGCACTCAAAATACCATGGGCACACGCGGAGGCAAATCGACGATGCAGCTCACAGTGCGGGTTAGCCTCCACGAGGCCCGCACAACCTTCCACTTTCTTCCTTTTCAGGACCCCACTTTCGGGCAGCCCCTTCAGAGAACCGGACTACCGGACTCATCACTGAGGGGAACACCAAGGAGGCAAGAGGCTTTGCACACAAGGGAATACCCAGGTGGTCTCTTTCAATGATTGTTATACCTGTTTTTACATACCCGCATGCAGCCTGCCCTTGGATAGGACATGTCAAATAGTCCTATTTGTCTCTGATTAATGCATTAGTTGTAAATATACGCCTTTCCGTATTATCCAAATAATAATGGGAAATAGTATACAACGTCAGCTTCTTATTACTATCCTCATATTTTCCCTTGAATACTTATTTTTTGTTGGATCCGTACACTTTGGTACGATCCGTTGGCTAGGGGCTTTCTATTGAGCCCCATAATATGGCAATAAAAGTCCGAACACTTTCGACAGTGTGGCACCCCGAACTTATAGCATTATATGCATCAGCTCCGAATCATGTCTTGGGTCAATAGTTGGGTTAGCCCGGCTCCCTTGTTTTGGTACCTTACGTTCCGTTATATCGGATAAGGTAGCGCAGGGAGAACTACTGCGATTGTGTCCCGGTTCTTCCGAACGAACACCTCAGTAGAGAAAGCCGAAAACTGACTGTCATGATGCGGTGAGAGCTGGTCGCTGTTTGAGAGGTACTAAATCCTTAAAGATTTTTTCCGCTTAAGGCGAGGAATCGGTCTTGTTCGATTTAGGCGTGTATAGCGCCCCAGTTCGGCCTTCCGAATACTAGGGGCTTCGCCAAAATTTAAAATTATAGACTTCTATGGCCAAGTGAGAGTTATAAAGCCGTATAGTCCGATTGCCTCGTTTGCTGCACCAAACACCTCCTTAAAGGACCAATAACTTGGATAAAGAGTGTTTGGGTTTTCCACGAACACCCCAGTACTAGCTACACGGGGGCGGAAGCCGACGACTGGCCTACTCTCAGAATATTATAAACGGACGCACATAAGGTAACATTTTAAATCAACAAAGTGTTATATAGCATACACAAACTCGTTTTTATATTACAAAGACGACACGAGTTCATTTACTCAAAGATTACATTCTTGGGGCATTCATCGGCCACAAGGCGAGCGCCTTTCATGACGCCATCATAATATTTCTCAGGGCAGCGGTGCTCCTTACCCTCCGGGGGTCCGTCCTTCACCAACTTCTCGGTGTCCAATCTGACCCAATGCACCTTCGCACGGGCAAAGGCCCGGCGGGCACCCTCAATACAGACGGACTGCTTGATAACTTCAAGCCGCGGGCAGGCACTTACCATCCGCTTTATAAGGCCGAAGTAGCTATCGGCCAGGGGCTCACCAGGCCACATCCGGACTATGAGGTCCTTCATGGCCAATTCGGCCGCCCGGTGGAGTTCGACCAACTGCTTCAATTGGTCACTCAGAGACATTGGGTGTTCGGCTCCAGTATACTGGGACCAGAACAACTTCTCCGTTGAGCTCCCCTCTTCGGCACGGTAGAACTCCGCGGCATCTGATATGCTGCGTGGCAGATCTGCGAATGCCCCTGGAGAGCTCCGAATGCGGGTGAGTAAAAGAAATGTCTCCTCCACATGCTTGCTTTGCATAATTAATGCCTTACCCGCCGCTATCTTCTTGGCCGCTTGGATTTCCTGGAGGGCCTTTTGGGCTTCGGCCTTGGCACCTTTCGCACTCTCGAGGGCTTTGGCAAGCTCGAACACTTGCGTCTTGAAGTCATGCTCCAAGGATTCGAACTTCTTGCCGAACTCCTGGAGCTCTTGTTGTACCCCCCACACCCGAGCATCTTGTTTCTCACGCTCGGTGCGCTCCGTGGCTGCCTTGGCTTCGGCTTCGGACAACGCTTTCTTCAGGGTTGCCACTTCGGTCGCCGCCCGTATTAAAAATCATGATGCTTTTTCTTAGCATCACCAATTTTTCTTCCCTACACGACACACGAACGGGGTATCACTTACCTTTGTTCTCCTCGAGCTGCCTCTTCATGAGGCCAAGCTCCTATGTGGCTTGCCCCAGGTCCTGCCTGAGTCCGGCAACCTTAGTTGTGCGTGCAGCGGCGGTCAGCAACAGCGCCTGCTCATTACCATAAACAACAACTGTCAGACTCCTGCGGATTAATAATTGACCCTCTGTTTGCCTTTTTTCCGAACACCAAATAGAGTATCAAGGGCTACTATCTATTGGGTGATATTTTCTCATGCTTTTTACTTACCTCAAAGCCTGTTAGAAGGCTGGTGCAGGCTTCGATCAATCCGCTTTTGGCGGACCGGACCTTCTCAATCACCGTACCCATGAGAGTATGATGCTCTTCATCGATGGAAGTGCTGCGAAGCACTTCCAGCAAATTAACCGACGCCTCCGGTTGGACGGAGGTCATCGGCACGGCCGGCTCGCCCTCCTTAGCGAGCGGCTGCTCGCCTGAATCCGGAACATGTAAAGGCTCCAGTGCAGTAACCGGCGGAGAGCCATACTTTTTGCGGCTCTCGTCCGCATAATCCAAGGGGATCTTACCCCCCCCCCATGTGCCCGGCGTCTGGGATTTTGCCTTGAGGCGTCTCCGGAAGCATCGCCCCCTGCTCTGATATCCTTTGGGACAACACCTCGGTGTCATCCGCAGGTCGTGGGGAGGTGGCCATCAGGAGCGAATCCATCTCCGACGCACTCAAGGACCCATCCGAAGAAGATGCCCCGAGATTGGACCTGGCCGGACTGCATACACGTGTTCGGTGTTATTACGAACCAGAAAGTTAGAGTCACATGAAAATATTATAGAGTGCGGATACTCACAACTTCGCCCGGGGCTTACGCCTGGGCAGCCACTCCTCTTCGCTATAGGCGGCAGTGGTGGAGTGATCCGGAAGGGACACCTTCCCCTTCTTCGGCGTCCTGGCCTCCTCCTGCAAGGCGGTCTTCCTTTTCTTCTCCTCCCCAGTGCGGGGACGGGGCATTTCTTCATGATTCCCCCCATCTCCGTGGGAGGAATCTGCCTCATCATCCTCGGATGACGAGCCAATCACAGCCCTGCGTCGGAGACCTTTTCTGGTCCCCGCAGCCGCCTTCTTGGACCTTTCAGCCTCCCCGAATGGGGCGGCCTTTTCTTCTTCTTTTTCTCCCCCCTTCATGGGAGGAGTGCGCCTCATCGTCTTCAGGCGAGGTGACCGACACAACCTCGCGCCTGAGACCTTTCCTGGTCCCCTTGGCCTTCTTTTCGACCTTCTTCTCCGGCACCTTGTAAGGCGCCGGAGCCAGCATCTCCGTTAGGAGTGCGGTCGCTGGGTCTTCAGGCAGCGGAGCCGGAGTTTCGATCTGCTCCGCCGTCTTCACGTAATCCTGTTTTGTCAGCATGGTGACTTAAAATCCTCTCGCAAATATGCTGGGACTGGTACATCTTTTGATGGTTAGAGGACTTACCGAATTGGCGAGGCGCTTTGCACTAAGCCCGCGGTCCTTGGAAATGGGAGGAGGAACTTCACCAGTCTTGAACAGCACCTTCCAGACGTCCTTATGCGTCATGTCGAAAAGCTCATGTAGCATCTGATGTTCGGCTGGATCAAACTCCCACATATTGAAAGCCCGTCTTTGACACGGGAGAATCCGACGGACGAGCATAACCTGGACCACGTTGACAAGCTTGATGTTCTTGTCCCTCATACTTTTGATGCAGGTCTCGAGTCCGGTCAGCTCCACAGGTTCGCCCCAGGCCAGGCCCTTCTTCTCCCAAGAGGTGAGCCGCATGGGGATTCTGGATCGGAATTTGGGAGCCGCCACCCAATTGGCGTCGCGCGGCTCGGTGATGTAGAACCACCCTGATTGCCACCCTTTCATGGTCTCCACAAAGGAGCTGTCAATCCATGTAACATTAGGCATTTTGCCCACCATGGCGCCTCCGCACTCTGCCTGCTGGCCGCTAACGATCTTCGGCTTCATGAAGAAGATTTTCAGCCACATGCCGAAGTGGGGCCTGATGCAGAGGAAGGCCTCGCACATGACGATGAACGCCGAGATGTTGAGGACGAAAATTGGGGCTAGATCATGGAAATCTAGCCCATAGTAATACATGAGCCCGCGGACGAACGGTGGAGTGGAAATCCTAGTCCGCGGATGAAATGAGGGGGGAATACTACTCTCTCCCAAGACTTTGGGGTAGGGGTGATCTGTCCCCCCACCGGAAGCCTGTGCGCGATGTCTTCGACCAGGTATCCGGCCGCCCGAAGCTTGGTGATATCCTCCTCCGTGATGGAGGAGGCCATCCACTTGCCTCCCGCTCCGGACATGCTGTGAATGGTCCTACGAAGAAGGTGAGAACTTGGGCGCTAGGGCTCGAGAGTGCGAGAATGGATGAGCAAAGGAGGAAGAAGGCGTGGGTGAAGACGGGGGATCCTTATCCCTTTATAAAGATGGTGAAAGAATGTGCGCCTCCCCACTTGCCTGTCAAAATTACTCATTTCCCAAAGCGCCACGATTGTGATGGAACGGTTGGGTTACCCACACCTTATTGATGAGAATCCCGCGATAAAGAGGGACACGATCTCTGCTTTGACAAGACGTGCCAAGGAAACCGCCTCGCGATGTGTGCGGTAGCTGGTTGTAAAAACGATTCGAATAAGAGCCGGGCCGTGGTGTGATGTCACGCTACGAAGAGCTGTCAGCAGATTAGATTCATGGATTATTGTTCTCTCTACGGTGGTATGTGAAATTTGCCTTGCAGAGCCGGACACGGTCCTTGTGTTCAGAATTTATCTTGGAGTATTCAGAGATGGAACCCGCCTCGCAATACCGAAGACAATCTACGCACCGGACACATCGTCATTGAAGCCTGGTTTAGGGGCTACTGAGGGAGTCCTGGATAAGGGGGTATCCAGACAGCCGGACTATGCACTTTGGCCGGACTGTTGGACTATGAAGATACAAGATTGAAGACTTCGTCCCGTGTCCAGATGGGACTCTCCTTTGCGTGGAAGGCAAGCTTGGCGATTCGGATGATAGATCTCCTTCTCTGTAACCAACTCTGTGTAACCCTAGCCCCCTTCGATGTCTATATAAATCGGAGGGTTTAGTCCATAGGACACAACAACAATCATACCATAGGCTAGCTTGTAGGGTTTAGCCTCTACGATCTCGTGGTAGATCAACTCTTGTAATACACATATCATCAAGAGGGCCCGAACCTGGGTAAACATCGTGTCCCAGTCTCCTATTACCATTAGCCTTAGACACACAGTCCGGGATCCCCTACCCGAGATCCGCCGGTTTTGACACTGACACCCCCCCTTTCCTTCCTCTCTCTCCCTCCTCTTTCCCCCCTTCTCCTAATCCAACAAGGAAGGAGGGAGTCCTACTCCCGGTGGGAGTAGGACTCCCCTTGGCACGCCTCCTCCCTGGCCGGCCGCCCCCTCCCCTCTTACTCCTTTATATATGGGGGCAGGGGGCACCTCTAGACACAACAACAACATATCATTGATCTCTTAGCCGTGTGTGGTGCCCCCCTCCACCATAGTCCTCCTCGATAATATTTTAGTGGTGCTTAGGCGAAGCCCTGCGATGGTAGAACATCATCATCATCACCACGCCGTCGTGCTGACGGAACTCACCCTCGACACTCGGCTGGATCGGAGTTCGAGGGATGTCATCAAGCTAAACGTGTGCTAGAACTCGGAGGTGCCGTGTTTTCGGTGCTTGATTGGTCAAGCCATGAAGATGTATGACTACATCAACCGTGTTTCTCTAACACTTCCGCTTTCGGTCTACGAGGGTACGTGGACAACACTCTCCCCTCTCTTTGCTATGCATCACCATGATCTTGCGTGTGCATAGGATTTTTTTTTTGAAATTACTATATTACCCTACAGTGGCATCAGAGCCTGGTTTTATGCGTAGATGTTATATGCACGAGTAGAACACAAGTGAGTTGTGGGTGATACAAGTCATACTGCTTACCAGCATGTCATACTTTGGTTCGGCAGTATTGTTGGATGAAGCAGCCCGGACCGACATTACGCGTACGCTTACGCGAGACTGGTTCTACCGATGTGCTTTGCACATAGGTGGCTGGCGGGTGTCAGTTTCTCCAAATTTAGTTGAACGGAGTGTGGCTACGCCCGGTCCTTGAGAAGGTTAAAACAACACTAACTTGATGAACTATCATTGTGGTTTTGATGCGTAGGTAAGAATGGTTCTTGCTCAGCCTGTAGCAGCCACGTAAAATTTGCAACAACAAAGTAGAGGACGTCTAACTTGTTTTTGCAGGGCATGTTGTGATGTGATATGGTCAAGATGTGATGCTATATTTTATTGTATGACATGATCATGTTTTGTAACCGAGTTATCGGCAACTGGCAGGAGCCATATGGTTGTCGCTTTATTGTATGCAATGCAAACGCCCTGTAATGGCTTTACTTTATCAATAAGCGGTAGCGATAGTCGTAGAAGCAATAGGTGGCGAAACGACAACAATGCTACGATGGAGATCAAGGTGTCGCGCCGGTGATGATGGTGATCATGACGGTGCTTCGAAGATGGAGATCACAAGCACAAGATGATGATGGCCATATCATTTCACTTATATTGATTGCATGTGATGTTTATCCTTTATGCATCTTATTTTGCTTTGATTGACGGTAGCATTATAAGTTGATCTCTCACTAAATTTCAAGAAGTGTTCTCCCTGAGTATGCACCGTTGCGAAAGTTCTTCGTGCTGAGACACCACGTGATGATCGGGTGTGATTGGCTCTACGTTCAAATACAATAGGTGCAAAACAGTTGCACACGCGGAATACTCAGGTTAAACTTGACGAGGCTATCATATACAGATATGGCCTCGGAACACTGAGACCGAAACGTCAAGCGTGAATCATATAGTAGATATGATCAACATAGTGATGTTCACCATTGAAAACTACTCCATCTCATGTGATGATCGGACATGGTTTAGTTGATTTGGATCACGTGATCACTTAGATGATTAGAGGGATGTCTACCTAAGTGAGAGTTCTTTAGTAATATGATTAATTGAACTTAAATTTATCATGAACTTAGTACCTGATAGTATTTTGCTTCTCTATGTTTGTTGTAGATAGATGGCTCGTGCTGTTGTTCCGTTGAATTTTAATGCGTTCCTTGAGAAAGCGAAGTTCAAAGATGATGGTAGCAATTACACGAACTGGGTCCGTAACTTCAGGATTATCCTCATTGCTCCACAAAAGAATTATGTCCTAGAAGCACCGTTGGGTGCTAGGCCTGCTGCAGATGCAACTGACGCCGTTAAGAACGTCTGGCAGAGCAAAGCTGATGACTACTCAATAGTTCAGTGTGCCATGCTTTACGGCTTAGAATCGGGACTTCAACGACGTTTTGAACATCATGGAGCATATGAGATGTTCCAGGAGTTGAAGTTAATATTTCAAGCAAATGCCCAGATTGAGAGATATGAAGTCTCCAATAAGTTCTATAGCTGCAAGATGAAAGAGAATAGTTCTGTCAGTGAACATATACTCCAAATGTCTGGGTATAATAATCACTTGATTCAACTCGGAGTTAATCTTCCTGATGATAGTGTCATTGACAAAATTCTTCAATCACTGCCACCAAGCTACAAGAGCTTCGTGATGAAATATAATATGCAAGGGATGGACAAGACTATTCCCGAGCTCTTCGCAATGCTAAAGGCTGCGGAGGTAGAAATAAAGAAGGAGCATCAAGTGTTGATGGTCAATAAGACCACCAGTTTCAAGAAAAAGGGTAAAGGGAAGAAGAAGGGGAACTTCAAGAAGAATGGCAAACAAGTTGCTGCTCAAGAGAAGAAACCCAAATCTGGACCTAAGCCTGAGACTGAGTGCTTCTACTGCAAGCAGACTGGTCACTGGAAGCGGAACTGCCCCAACTATTTGGCAGATAAGAAGGATGGCAAGGTGAACAAAGGTATATGTGATATACATGTTATTGATGTGTACCTTACTAATGCTCGTAGTAGCACCTGGGTATTTGATACTGATTATGTTGCTAATATTTGCAACTCGAAACAGGGACTACTTATTAAGCGAAGATTGGCTAAGGACGAGGTGATGATGCATGTGGGAAATAGTTCCAAAGTCGATGTGATCGCGGTCGGCACGCTACCTCTACATCTACCTTCGGGATTAGTTTTAGACCTGAATGATTGTTATTTGGTGCCAGCGTTGAGCGTGAACGTTATATCTGGATCTTGTTTGATGCGAGACGATTATTCATTTAAATCAGAGAATAATGGTTGTTCTATTTATATGAGTAATATCTTTTATGGTCATGCACCCTTGAAGAGTGGTCTATTTTTATTAAATCTCGATAGTAGTGATACACATATTCATAATGTTGAAACCAAAAGATGCAAAGTTGATAATGATAGTGCAACTTATTTGTGGCACTGCCGTTTGGGTCATATTGGTGTAAAGTGCATGAAGAAACTCCATACTGATGGACTTCTGGAATCACTTGATTATGAATCACTTGGTACTTGCAAACCGTGCCTCATGGGCAAGATGACTAAAACGCCGTTCTCCAGAACTATGGAGTGAGCAACAGACTTGTTGGAAATCTTACATACTGATGTATGTGGTCCAATGAATATTGAGGCTCGCGGTGGATATCATTATTTTCTCACCTTCACAGATGATTTGAGTAGATATGGGTATATCTACTTAATGAAACACAAGTCTAAAACATTTGAAAAGTTCAAAGAATTTCAGAGTGAAGTGGAAAATCATCGTAACAAGAAAATAAAGTTTCTACGATCTGATCGTGGAGGAGAATATTTGAGTTACGAGTTTGGTTTACATTTGAAACAATGCGGAATAGTTTCGCAACTCATGCCACCCGGAACACCACAACGAAATGGTGTGTCCGAATGTCGTAATCATACTTTACTAGATATGGTGCGATCTATGATGTCTCTTACTGATTTATCGCTATTGTTTTGGGGTTATGCTTTAGAGACGGCTGCATTCACGTTATATAGGGCACCATCAAAATTCGATGAGACGACACCTTATGAACTATGGTTTGGCAAGAAACCAAAGTTGTCGTTTCTTAAAGTTTGGGGATGCGATGCTTATCTGAAGAAACTTCAACCCGATAAGCTCGAACCCAAATCGGAGAAATGTGTCTTCATAGGATACCCAAAAGAGACTATTGGGTACACCTTCTATCACAGATCTGAAGGCAAGACTTTTGTTGCTAAATTCGGATCCTCTCTAGAGAAGGAGTTTCTCTCGAAAGAAGTGAGTGGGAGGAAAGTAGAACTTGATGAGGTAACTGTACCTGCTCCCTTATTGGAAAATAGTTCATCACAGAAGCCGGCTCCTGTGATGACTACACCAATCAGTGAGGAAGCTAATGTTATTGATCACGAAACTTCAGATCAAGTTACTACAGAACCTTGTAGGTCAACCAGAGTAAGATCCGCTCCAGAGTGGTACAGTAATCCTATACTGGAAGTCATGTTACTTGACCATGGCGAACCTACGAATTACGAGGAAGCGATGTTGAGCCCAGATTCCGCAAAATGGCTTGAGGCCATGAAATCTGAGATGGGATCCATGTATGAGAACAAAGTATGGACTTTGGTTGACTTGCCCGATGATCGGCAAGCCATCGAGAATAAATGGATCTTCAAGAAGAAGACTGACGCTGATGGTAATGTAACTATCTACAAAGCTTGACTTGTTGCAAAAGGTTTTTGACAAGTTCAAGGAGTTGACTACGATGAGACTTTCTCACCCGTAGCGATGCTTAAGTCTGTCTGAATCATGTTAGCAATTGCCGCATTTTATGATTATGAAATATGGCAAATGGATGTCAAAACTGCATTCCTGAATGGGTTTCTGGAACAAGAGTTGTATATGATACAACCAGAAGGTTTTGACGATCCAAAAGGTGCTAACAAACTGTGCAAGCTCCAGCGATCTATTTATGGACTGGTGCAAGCCTCTAGGAGTTGGAATAAACGCTTTGATAGTGTGATCAAAGCATATGGTTTTATACAGACTTTTGGAGAAGCCTATATTTACAAGAAAGTGAGTGGGAGCTCTATAGCATTTCTGATATTATATGTAGACGACATATTTTTAATTGGAAATGATATAGAATTTCTGGATAGCATAAAAGGATACTTGAATAAAAGTTTTTCAATGAAAGACCTCGGTGAACCTGCTTACATATTAGGCATCAAGATCTATAGAGATAGATCAAGACGCTTAATTGGACCTTCACAAAGCACATACCTTGATAAAGTTTTGAAAAAGTTCAAAATGGATCAAGCAAAGAAAGGGTTCTTGCCTGTATTACAAGGTGTGAAGTTGAGTCAGACTCAATGCCCGACCAGAGGAGAAGATAGAGAGAAAATGAAAGATGTTCCCTATGCTTCAGCCATAGGCTCTATCATGTATGCAATGTTGTGTACCAGACCTGATGTATGCTTAGCAATAATTTTAGCAGGGAGGTACCAAAGTAATCCAGGAGTGGATCACTGGACATCGGTCAAGAATATCCTGAAATACCTGAAAAGGACTAAGGATATGTTTCTCGTTTATGGAGGTGACAAAGAGCTAGTCGTAAATGGTTATGTCGATACAAGCTTTGACACTGATCGGGGCGGTTCCAAATCACAAACCGCATACATGTTTATATTGAACGGTGGAGCTGTCAATTGGTGCAGTTCTAAACAAAGCGTCGTGGCAGGATCTACATGCGAAGCGGAGTACATAGCTGCTTCGAAAGTAGCAAATGAAGGAGTCTGGATGAAGGAGTTCATTTCCGATCTAGGTGTCATACCTAGTGCATCAGGACCAAGGAAGATCTTCTGTGACAATACTGGTGCAATTGCCTTGGCAAAGGAATCCAGATTTCATAAGAGGACCAAGCACATCAAGAGACGCTTCAATTCCATCCGGGACCAAGTCCAGGTGGGAGACATAGAGATTTGCAAGATACATACGGATCTGAATGTTGCAGACCCGTTGACTAAGCCTCTTCCACGAGCAAAACATGATCAGCACCAAGGCTCCATGGGTGTTAGAATTATTACTATGTAATCTAGATTATTCACTCTAGTGCAAGTGGTAGACTGAAGGAAATATGCCCTAGAGGCAATAATAAAGTTATTATTTATTTCCTTATATCATGATAAATGTTTATTATTCATACTAGAATTGTATTAACTGGAAACATGATACATGTGTGAATACATAGACAAACATAATTCACTAGTATGCCTTTACTTGACTAGCTTATTAATCAAAGATGGTTATGTTTCCTAACCATAGACATGAGTTGTTATTTAATTAACGAGATCACATCATTAGTAGAATGATGTGATTGACTTGACCCATTCCGTTAGCTTAGCACTTGCTCGCTTAGTATGTTGCTATTGCTTTCTTCATGACTTATGCATGTTCCTACAACTATGAGATTATGCAACTCCCGTTTACCGGAGGAACACTTTGTGTGCTACCAAACATCACAACGTAACTGGGTGATTATAAAGGAGCTCTACAGGTGTCTCCAAAGGTACATGTTGAGTTGGCATATTTCGAGATTAGGTTTTGTCACTCCGATTGTCGGAGAGGTATCTCTGGGCCCTCTCGGTAATGCACATCACTATAAGCCTTGCAAGCAATGTAGCTAATGAGTTAGTTACGGAATGATGCATTACATAACAAGTAAAGAGACTTGTCGGTAACGAGATTGAACTAGGTATTGGGATAAGGACGATTGAATCTCGGACAAGTAACATACTGATGACAAAGGGAACAACGTATGTTGTTATGCAGTTTGGCCGATAAAGATCTTCGTAGAATATATAGGAGCCAATATGAGCATCCAGGTTCCGCTATTGGTTATTGACTGGAGACGTGTCTCGGTCATGTCTACATAGTTCTCGAACCCGTAGGGTCCGCACGCTTAAAGTTTCAATGACGATTATATTATGAGTTTATGAGTTTTGATGTACCGAAGGTTGTTCGGAGTCTCGGATATGATCATGGACATGACGAGGAGTCTCGAAATGGCCGAGACATGAAGATTGATATATAGCCTATATTTGGATATCGGAAGTGTTCTGGGTGAAATCGGGATTTAACCGGAATACCGGGAGGTTACCGGAACCCCCCGGGGGCTTAATGGGCCATAGTGGGCCTTAGTGGAGAAGAGGAGAGGAGGCCAGGGCAGGGCCGCGTGCCCCTCCCCCCTAGTCCGAATAGGACAAGGAGAGGGGGCGGTGCCCCCCTTTCCTTCCTCTCTCTCCCTCCTCTTTCCCCCCTTCTCCTAATCCAACCAGGAAGGAGGGAGTCCTACTCCCAGTGGGAGTAGGACTCCCCTTGGCACGCCTCCTCCCTGGCCGGCGGTCCCCTCCCCTCTTGCTCCTTTATATACGGGGGCAGGGGGGCACCTCTAGACACAACAACAACAGTTCATTGATCTCTTAGCCGTGTGCGGTGCCCCCCTCCACCATAGTCCTCCTCGATAATATTGTAGCGGTGCTTAGACGAAGCCCTGCGATGGTAGAACATCATCATCATCACCACACCGTCGTGCTGACGTAACTCTCCCTCGACACTCGGCTGGATCAGAGTTCGAGGGACGTCATCAAGTTGAACGTGTGCTAGAATTCGGAGGTGCCGTGTTTTCGGTGCTTGATCGGTCGGGCCGTGAAGACGTACGACTACATCAACCGCGTTGTTCTAATGCTTCCGCTTTCGGTCTACGAGGGTACATGGACAACACTCTCCCCTCTCGTTGCTATGCATCACCATGATCTTGTGTGTGCGTAGGATTTTTTTTTAAATTACTACGTTACCCTACACTGGTTAGTAAATGTGATGGTTGTTAGAAATTCTCACCACGAGCTCACGTGCCGGCTCATGAATTGAGGATGATTCCAATTACTTGGCCGTTTGTAGTGTGGGGGCTTGACATGGTTGGGCCTTTTAAAAGGTCCAAGGAAAAAAATACCCACCTCCTCGTGGAGATTGACAAATTCACAAAGTGGGTTGAAGCAGAGCCGGTCAGTAAGTGTGACGCGGCAACAGCGGTTCAATTCATGAAAAAGGTGATTTTCCATTTTGGCTTTCCCCACAGTATCATAACTGATAATGGCACTAACTTGTCCAAGGGTGCCATGGAGGAGTTTTGTCAACGTGAGCATATCCGGCTTGACGTTTCATCAGTAGCTCACCCCCAATCCAATGGTCAAGCCGAAAGAGCCAATCAGGAGATTTTGAAAGGCATCAAGCCCCAGCTTCTGGTTCCTTTGCAATGGACGTCGGGTTGTTGGGTGGAGGAGTTACCATTAGTGTTTTTTTGACTGAACACTGTAGGGAAAGCCCCCACAACCATTTATTGATTAAAAACATAATTACAAAGATTACAAAGGCTACTAGGAGTAGCTAAAAGGGAAAAATAAAAAATAAAAAATACATTTAAGGAGGAAGAGAGGAGACCCATCTAACCAAGTCATCCTTGAACCTCACCTTGATTCTATGAGAAAGTAAAAGCATATCATTCACAAAATCCCCTCTCCATCTATTAAAACTGGGCCTTTCATGCCTAAAAACTTTTCCATTTATGATGATCCAGATATTCCAGCAAGCAGTTACCATCAGTATTATGGAGTATCAATACTACCCCCAACAGGTCCACGGGGTTACACCCCTTTCTTCATGGTTTATGGAACAAAGGCGGTTCTTCCTAGTGACATCCGTCATGACTCGCCCCACGTGGCGGCTTACGTTGAAGCTGATAATGAACAAGCGCGTCAGGATGCACTTGATTTATTAGATGAAAAGCATGACTTGGCAGCAGTCCGCTCGGTGATTTACCAACAGGACCTGCGCCGTTATCACAGCCGTCAGGTTAAGTCCAGAACCTTTCAAGAAGGTAATTTGGTGCTCCGGCTCATCCAGGATCAAACTGATGCACACAAGTTATCCCCACCTTGGGAAGGGCCCTTTGTGGTCAGCAAGAACTTGAACAATGGGTCATACTACCTTATAGATGCTCGAGAGCATAAAGACTCACGTAAGTCGGAGGAGGAGACCCGTCGACCGTGGAATATTGCTCATCTTCGGCCTTACTACACTTGAGCCACCGGCTCTTATGATGTACATATTTTTTGATGATGTATATATTATGATAAGTAATAAAGCAGGACCTCTGTCCTTTTCATCCTCAAATGATTATATGTCTTCATCATCATAATTCCCAAGACCAATTGGGGGCTACTGATCGTATTCAAATCATAGCTTATACCCCTTTTTTGGTCCGACTTTGATCGTATTCGAATCAGAGTCGTTAAAAAAGTCTCAAGGTCAGTAGGGGGCTTCCTTTCAAACATAGGTCGTATTCAAACCAAACAGAACATAGCTGTCGGTACCCTCTTGATCGACGCGATGCCAAAACCCAACTAGGGGGCTTCTTGATCGTATTCGAATCATGGCTTAACCCCTTTTGTGTTCGACTTTGATCGTATTCGAATCAGAGTCATTAAAAAAATCTCAAGGTCATTTGGGGGCTTCTTGTTCAAACATAGGTCGTATTCGAACCAAAGAGAACATAACTGTCGGTACCCTCTTGATCGACGCAATGCAAAATCCACTAGGGGGCTTACTGATCGTATTCGAATCATAGCTTAACCCCTTTTGGTCCGGCTTACTGATAGTATTCGAATCAGAAGCCTCGTTTTTCTCTCTGTTTGGCTTAAGTTTTTTGAAATGTTTTTTTTGGGTTCATCTTGAGACTTTTTGTTCATATCTGAGGCACATATATGTGTGGTGTATATTTAACCCGACTTAACTCTGGACAGTAAGTCACCAGCATATGACAATCATCAGACATTTGGAAGTCTTGACTTCTAAAGATTGGGTTATCACCCTTACTGCACAGGTCACATAAACCGGCAGTGACAATTCAATATCACAGGTATGATATTATTTTAGTTGTGTTTCAAAGATATGATTCATAAACAAAGGCGTATCTATGACTCCTGTTTTACACATCAGTGGTTATATGTGGGATATTATGACCCGCCCTGTGGTAAACCACCAAGGGTTTTTGTGATCTATCTCTGTGTGCAGGATATTTCAAGGATTTTCTTATGCACAAGGAACATAGATGATAAGTATAACAAAGGTGAACATAAAGGAGGCGACTTAACAGTGTTGAGCACCAAAAATGTGCACGATGGCACGATGGATCAAAGTCATTTCTACCCTATTACATGACTCCCCGAGTCCAAATGATTGAACTGTTTTTCCAAAGGCTGCTAATATGAGCCGCCCGGCGGATCAATTCTCTTGTTGGCCTGATGCTTCCGGGTCAACCCTCTCCACGTATTTGTCTTGTACGGCGTCCTGGAAGGTTGATGATGACCAGTCAATGCCATTCAAAGCTTCAAATTCAACTTCATCATCAATTAACCCAGCCGGGTCAACTTCAGGGGCAAAGGTGTGCTTACGGATTGGAGGGATCAGGCTTGTCACTTTATAAGTCGGGGTTGGCTGCCTCTGATTTACGCGTTGTAAGCCGGATGATACTTGGTGAGGTATGTCTCATTAGCAATCATGCTGGCCACATGACCTATCTCCTTCACGCAAGCAGCAAAGTATGTTTTTTCAAACGGAGTGCCATCCTCCTTAAGGCTGGGGTACCCAATGGCGATGTCGGACGGGTCTAATTCCGGCAGCCATGCTTTGGCCCGGCTTAAGGCAAATACGGCTCCGGCTCTCGCAGATGACCGATTTAATTCATTGAACCATTGAGGCGGCACAGAGAGCTTCTTCAGCGCATCAACCAAGAGTGTGGGGGCTTCATTTGACAGGGCAAATGTGGCTAAGGCACACTGAGCTCCAGTGTATAGTTGTTCCACGGGCGTATAAACCGCCTTCAGCTTCACCAGCATGTCTTGGTTGAGGTTGGTGCTCCTGGGGCCTGCATAGCAATAATAGGTGAGTTAACAACAATTCATGTGATCACCAGAAAGTTGCAATACTTGATACTTGTAGGGCGGCTTACCAAAGATTGCTGAGACCATCTGAGACACATGGCATTTTAAGCCGGACAATTTAGTGCTCACCTCTTCAAGAGCCGCCTCTGCTTCGCAGATCGATGGGTTAAGGAAATCTTTTCCTCAGCCCAGGCCTTTTTCTCAACTTCAAACTCGGCCCTCATTTTTTCTTGTTCAGACACGCTGAATTCAAATTTGGAGTTTGCTTTTTGAGTCTCCATCTCTTGCAGCTCTAAGCGGTTCTTCAATTCAGACAGCTCTGACTGAAGTTGAGCAGTGGTAGTTTGTACATGTACTGGATCAAAATCATAAACATTAGTATACAATATTAAGTCCCAAGACTTTTGCAAGCAACAACACTTGGCACTTGGGGCTAATGTCTACCAAAAGTTTTGTCTAATTGGCGGCTTATGAGAGTAAAAATCCCAAGCTCTTTGCAAGCAACAATACTTGGCACTTGGGGACTAATGCATATTGTTGTTCAAAGTCACACAAGCACTAGCTTCTATACAAACATATGAAGGATCGGCTCATTCATGCTGAGTAAACCGGCCCTTGGGTACTACGGATTAAGCCAAATTTTAAAGTTTTATCAAAGGATATTACTAATGCTCATAAATTTGGTCTAGGTCTACAGCATATTCGTCATAAGCAATAGACTTGGGGGCTGGCATAGTAAGGTTAGTTCAATGAAGGGAAGAATTTATACCTCAAATTTCTGGTGCATTTGTTTTACCATGTCAACTTCAAGATCACGTCTGTTGTACACTTGGTTAAGATAACCAGAGAAAACTTCGCCAATGCTCAAGTGAGTATAGTCAGCAACGTCAAATCTGACTTTACGGTGTTCAATGTGCTCCTCCTTGGCAGAACACTTGGCGAGCATAGTAGGTCTCCCCGGCTCAGTATATCCAGTCTTGGTAATTTCCACATCAACATCTTGTGGATCAGCTGTCTTAGCCGGGCTTGAAGCTTCAGGGTTAACAGAGCCGTCGGCGGTTTGATCGACAGGCGGGTCAGCAGTCATTGTTGGCATGTCGTGAACCGGTGATACGTCTCCAACATATCTATAATTTTTTATTGTTCCATGCTATTATATTACCCGTTTTGGATGTTTATGGGCTTTACTCTACACTTTTATATCATTTTTTGGGACTAACCTATTAACCGGAGGCCCCCAGCCCATATTGTTGTTTTCTTGCCCATTTCAGTGTTTCGAAGAAAAGGAATATCAAACGGAGTCCAAATGGAATGAAACCTTTGGGAAAGTTATTTTTGGAACGGAAGCAATCCAGGGGACTTGGAGTGCACGTAAGGGAAGCTTCGAGGTGGCCACGAGGCAGGGAGGCGCACCAACCTCCCATGGGCGCGCCCCCACCCTCATGGGCCCCTCGTGGCTCCCCTGACCGACTTCTTTCGCCTATATAAGTCCATATACCATAAAAACTTCGGAGAGCACAATAGATCGGGAGTTCCACCGCCGCAAGCCTCTGTAGCCACCAAAAACCAATCGGGACCCTGTTCCGGCACCCTGCCCGAGGGTGAATCCCTCACCGGTGGCCATCCTCATCATCCCGACGCTCTCCATGACGAGGAGGGAGTAGTTCACCCTCGGGGCTGAGGGTATGTACCAGTAGCTATGTGTTTGATCTCTCTCTCTCTCTCTCGTGTTCTTGAGGTGATACGATCTTGATGTATTGCGAGCTTTGCTATTATAGTTGGATCTTATGATGTTTCTCCCCCTCTACTCTCTTGTAATGGATTGAGTTTTCCCTTTGAAGTTATCTTATCGGATTGAGTCTTTAAGGATTTGAGAACACTTGATGTATGTATTGCCGTGCTTATCTGTGGTGACAATGGGATATTCACGTGATCTACTTGATGTATGTTTTGGTGATCAACTTGCGGGTTCTATGAATCTATGTATAGGGGTCGGCACATGTTTTCGTCTTGACTCTTCGGTAGAAACTTTGGGGCACTCTTTGAAGTACTTTGTTGGTTGAATAGATGAATCTGAGATTGTGTGATGCATATCATATAATCATGCCCATGGATACTTGAGGTGACAATGGAGTATCTAGGTGACATTAGGGTTTTGGTTGTTTTGTGTCTTAAGGTGTTATTCTAGTATGAACTCTATGGTAGATTGAACGAAAATAATAGCTTCATGTTATTTTACTACGGACTCTTGAATAGATAGAACAGAAAGGATAACTTTGAGGTGGTTTCGTACCCTACCATAATCTCTTCATTTGTTCTCCGCTATTAGTGGCTTTGGAGTGACTCTTTGTTGCATGTTGAGGGATTGTTATGTGATCCAGTTATGTTATTATTGTTGAGAGAACTTGCACTAGTGAAAGTATGAACCTTAGGCCTTGTTTCCTACCATTGCAATACTGTTTACGCTCACTTTTATCGCTTGCTACCTTGCTGTTTTTATAATTTCAGATTACAAATACCCATATCTACTATCCATATTGCACTTGTATCACCATCTCTTCGCCGAACTAGTGCACCTATACAATTTACCATTGTATTGGGTCTGTTGGGGACACAAGAGACTCTTTGTTATTTGGTTGCAGGGTTGTTTGAGAGAGACCATCTTCATCCTATGCCTCCCACCGATTGATAAACCTTAGGTCATCCACTTGAGGGAAATTTGCTATTGTCCTACAAACCTCTGGACTTGGAGACCCAACAACGTCTACAAGAAGAAGGTTGTGTAGTAGACATCAATCGGCTCAAGTGGCGGCTCAGGAACATAGGCCTCGGGCGATGCGGGTTGAAGCTCCGGCTCATTGACGGTCGGTTCTATGGCCGGTTTGTTTTTCTTCACCCTCTTACTGGGCTTTGCTTTTCCACTGCATAAAATCAAAGAGGTCAGTACACATATAAAGGTTTGTAATGAGTACAGGATAAGTAAATCGTTATTACCCTGGAGCGGTCTTAAAAGCCAGCATGTTGGACTGAATTGAATCGCCGGAAGAATGTGAAGTTTCCTGATAATTTGAATCAGATGAGTTGAGCGGTTGACCAGTGAGACCCACCAAAGGATAAAAAGAATTTAAGTCGGAGGTGTCCTCATTCCGGCGCTTCCTTGGCGTATTTGGTAAGCTGGAGGAGAGTTCTGCATCCTTGCTGGTCCGGGTCTGCCTCCGGCTCTCATGAATCTGTCGCTTCAAAAGAAAGTGAGGATCCTGGTAAGCTAAGGGATGTGAAAATCTTACTTTCCGGGTTACTCTTCGGACTTTTCTCTTGGCAAAGGCTCTGAGTTGGAGGAAATAATAGTTACCTCTTCATCCACCCCCTAACTCGTTCCTGTGTCATCCTGATGATAATCAATATCAATAAGGTGGTTAAAAATGAGCCAAGAGAGTCAAGGGCTACCTCCGACTCAGAGGAGTCCTCCAGTTGAAGCAGGTCAGAAGCGCTGGGCTTCTTTCCTCTTTTCTTCGCGGCTGCTTTCCTGGCGGCTTTCTTGGCCTTTCTGGCTCTCTTTGCAGCTTCATGGTCATATTGTTTCTTCCAAAAATCATCGCTGGCCTGTGGAAATCAACAACGGTTTGAGTTAAAACAAAACATAAAAGATAAAGGTAAAATATCTAAGTTTGGCGGCTTACCCCTGGAGCCGGGTTAGCTTTGCAGAAAGGGCTTAGGCCCACCTTGCCACAGTCTGCTAGGCTTTCATTCAAAATTGACTTCGTCATATCGTTGATAAGATCCTTGGGTAAATCATCAGGGCTGTGGCGTAGTGGATCATTATTTCTCGCCTGTATAGGTACACATTAAACCGGGGCGGCGGCTCAACAGGATGATCCGCCAGGCAACCCAAACCCGGACCAAGTTAATGCCATTTAAGCCATTCCCCAAAAGAGCCTTGATTTTGGCCATGGTAGGGGCGAGCTTTTGGCGTTCAACAGATGATAACTTGTTTGGAAGAGGATGATTAGACTCAAGGCGCAGGGCGCAGAAGCCGGGCAGAGGCTTCTCATTAGCCGAAGAAGTGTCTTGGCAGTAGAACCATGTCTGGTTCCAGCCTTTGGGGTGACTTGGCGGTTGCGCATAAGGAAAAATGACGTCTCTCCGTCGTTGAATTGAGACCCCACCAAGTTCTAAACTCGGTCTGTTGGAATATTCATTCTGGCGGTTCAAGTAAAATAATTCCCTGAAAAGTTCAAAGTTGGGTTCTTCTCCAAGGTACACCTCACAAAACACCTGAAAGTTGCAGATGTTAGACATGGAATTGGGTCCGACGTCTTGAGGACGGAGGTCGAAAAAGTGCAAAACGTCTCTGAAGAACTTAGAGTCGAGTGGCGAAAAGCCCCGGTTCATGTGATCAGTGAAGACAATAAGTTCTCCTTCTTTGGGCTGCGGCTTCTCTTCTGCCGGGTTAGGAGGATGATAAGACATGACATCCTTTTTTGGCAGATAGCCGGTTTTCACAAAATCATCGAGTGTACCCTCCGTGACGATGGATTTGACCCAGTTGCATGAAGTGGTTGCTTTGGGCGGCATTGTGTAGAAGGAAGCCTAACAAAGCGTAAATTTGTCGGTTCAAATTTAAGCCGGAGGAAAAATGTTAAAGCACATATTCAGAATGGCGGCTTATAAAGGGGCCTAATAGTATATGACTAATTACGTCAGGTTATTTAAACCACCGTGAGCAGTCAGGTTACTTAAGCTGCCATGAGTAGTTGATGTTATCTATTGAGGATTGCATTTTAAGCCGGTGGTTTGAGCCGCCATGGCTAGGTGGATCTATCAAAATGCAGTTTTTTGGCTCAGTATCACACAAATAAATTTCGCAAATTGCAATCATTATTTTGGATCAGCAGATGTTCAGAAAAAGGAAATAAATCTAGACCTAAAAAACCAGTACATATGAGTTCATAAGCTCTAAAAGGATCTTTTCTTCCAGGAAAGGGGATCTGGTGGTATGAAAGGTGAAAGCAAAACAACTACCGCATCGGTTATACGCCGTTTTCAGATCAAAGAGGTTCACGATGCAAGCACTGAAGATGAACTATGATGAACTATGAAGAACACAAAGAAGTTCAGAAACCCTAATGCGAATCTGAGGTGCGGGAAAGCAAAAACTTACAGGTGCGGATCTACTGCGGAAGGTCGCCACCGTGCTCTGGTTCGATTCAGGGTGATGCAGTGGCCTAGGACGAAGATGACGGTACGCTCTGCGGCGGCGGCGGAGCTTGAGCGGCAGAGGGTCGCGAGAGGAAGAAGAAGCTAGAAAGGGGGAGAACGAGGAAAGCCAGCCCTGGCTATTTATAAGGAAGGACTGATAAGTGGGCGCGAAAAATGAGGAGGCCGAAAACATGGTTATCCAGCTACCCAGACGCCTTGATTTTTGGGACGGTTATTAAGATAAGGATCCGTTGAGATATGTTGGACGAAGTGTGAATTAATGGCATACGATGTCATGGCGGGTTATCACAAATCTAGAGGATGACATCATGGCGGGTTATAGATTCTCGCACAGACGAAGAGCAGAAGATTTTTTATTAAGTGTTGAAGATTGACATGAACCAATTCAAATCAATCTGGGGCCTAATGTTGGGGATATAACTTTTAGGTATGACCCGCCCAGGAGGGTGCTACTTCTTGAGCTTGCGTTGATTTTCCTTGAAAAGGAAAGGGTGATGCAGCACAGTAGCGTAAGTATTTCCCTCAGTTTTTGAGAACCAAGGTATCAATCCAGTAGGAGGCTCCTCAGAAGTCCCACGCATCTACACAAACAAACAAGAACTCGCAACCAACGCAATAAAGGGGTTGTCAATCCCTTCAATGCCACTTGCGAAAGTGAGATCTGATAGAGATAATATGATAAGATAAATATATTTTTGGTATTTTATAATAGAGATTGGAAAATTAAAGATGCAAATAAAAGTAGATAGCAAACATATATGATAAGAGATAGACCCGGGGGCCATAGATTTCACTAGTGGCTTCTCTCAAGATAGCATAAGTATTACGGTGGGTGAACAAATTACTGTCGAGCAATTGATAGAAAAGCGAATAATTGCGAGATTATATAGGCATGATCATGTATATAGGCATCACGTCTGTGACAATTAGATCGACTCCTGCCTGCATCTACTACTATTACTCCACACATCGGCCGCTATCCAGCATGCATCTAGAGTATTAAGTTCATAAAGAACAGAGTAGCGCATTAAGAAAGATGACATGATGTAGAGGGATAAACTCATGCAATATGATATAAACCCCATCTTTTTATCCTCGATGGCAACAATACAATACGTGCCTTGCTGCCCCTGCTGTCACTGGGAAAGGACACCGCAAGATTGAACCCAAAGCTAAGCACTTCTCCCATTGCAAGAAATATAAATCTAGTAGGCCAAACCAAACTGATAATTCGAAGAGACTTGCAAAGATAACTTAATCATACATAAAAGAATTCAGAGGAGATTCAAATATTTCTCATAGATAAACTTGATCATAAACCCACAATTCATCGGATCTCGACAAACACACCGCAAAGAGTTACATCGAATAGATCTCCAAGAAGATCAAGGAGGACATGGTATTGAGATTCAAAGAGAGAGAATAAGCCATCTAGCTAATAACTATGGACCCAAAGGTCTGTGGTAAACTACTCACAACTCATCGAAGAGGCTATGGTGTTGATGTAGAAGCCCTCCATGGTCGATTCTCCCTCCGGCGGAGCACCGACGAAGGCTCCAAGATGGGATCTCGCGGATACAGAAGGTTACAGTGGTGGAATTAGGTTTTCATGGTCGTTTCTGATGTTTTTGGGGTACGTGGGTATATATAGGAGGAAGAACTACGTCGGTGGATGATCGAGGGGCCCATGAGACAGGGGGCGCGCCCAGTAGGGGGGCGCCCTCCACCCTCGTGGCTGCCTCGCTCGTTTCTTGACTTCCACTCCAAGACCTCTAGATCACGTTTGTTCCAAAAATCACGCTCGCGAAGGTTTCATTCCGTTTGGACTCTGTTTGATATTCCTTTTCTTCGGAACACTGAAATAGGCAAAAAACAGCAATTCAGGTTGGGCCTCCGATTAGTAGGTTAGTCCCAAAAATGATATAAAAGTGTAAAGTAAAGCCCATAAACATCCAAAACGGGTAATATAATAGCATGGAACAATAAAAAATTATAGATACGTTGGAGATGTATCAAGCATCCCCAAGCTTAATTCCTGCTCGTCCTCGAGTAGGTAAATGATAAAAACAGAATTTTTGATGTGGAATGCTTCCTAGCATAATTCTCAATGTAATTTTCTTCATTGTGGCATGAATGTTCAGATCCAAATGATTCAAAATAAAAGTTCATATTGACATAAGAAATAGTAATACTTCAAGCATACTAATAAAAGCAATCATGTCTTCTCAAAATAACATGGCTAAAGAAAGTTCATCCCTACAAAATCATATAGTTAGGCTATGCTTCATTTTCATCACACAAAAATGCTCCCATCTTGTACACCCCGATGACAAGCCAAGCAATTGTTTCGTACTTAAATAATATCAAACTTTTTCAACTTTCACGCAATACATGAGCATGAGCCATGGACATAGCACTATGGGTGGAATAGAATATGATGATGGGGATTGTGTGGAGAAGACAAAAAAGGAGAAAGTCTCATATTGACGAGGAAAATCAACGGGCTATGGAGATGCCCATCAATTGATGTCAACATGAGGAGTAGGGATTGCCATGCAACGGATACACTAGAGCTATAAATGTATGAAAGCTCAACAAAAGAAACAAGTGGGTGTGCATCCAACTTGCTTGCTCACGAAGACCTAGGGCATTTGAGGAAGCCCATCGTAGGAATATACAAGCCAAGTTCTATAATAATGAAAAATTCCGACTAGTAAATAAAAGTGACAACATATGAGACTCTCTATATGCAGAACATGGTGCTACTTTGAAGCACAATTGTGGAAAAGGATAGTAACATTGCCCCCTTTTTATTTTCTTTTTTTGGGCCTTTTTTTATTTGGCCTTTCTCTTTTTTTGGCCTTTCCTTTTTTTATTTGGGCTTTCCTTTTTTTTATTTGGGGACAATGCTCTAATAATGATGATCATCACACTTCTATTTATTTACAACTCATGAATTACAACTCAAAACTAGAACAAGATATGACTCTATATGAATGCCTCCGGCGATGTACCGGGATGGGCAATGAATCAAGAGTGACATGTATGAAAATTATGCAAAGTGGATTTGCCACAAATACGATGTCAACTACATGATCATGCAAGGCAATATGACAATAATGATGCGTGTCATGATGATGAACGGAACGGTGGAAAGTTGCATGGCAATATATCTCGGAATGGCTATGGAAATGCCATAATAGGTAGGTATGGTGGTTGTTTTGAGGAAGATATAAGGAGGTTTATGTGTGATAGAGTGTATCGTATCACGGGGTTTGGATGCACCGGTGAAGTTTTCACCAACTCTCAAGGTGAGAAAGGGCAATGCACGATACCGAAGAGGCTAGCAATGATGGAAGCGTGAGAGTGCGTATAATCCATGGACTCAACATTAGTCAAAAAAGAACTCATATACTTATTGCAAAAATCTACAAGTCATCAAAAACCAAGCACTACGCGCATGCTCCTAGGGGTATAGATTGGTAGGAAAAGACCATCGCTCGTCCCCAACCGCCACTCATAAGGATGCACAATCTAAGAACACCTCATGGTTCAAATTCGTTACACAACTTTTACCATACGTGCATGCTACGGGACTTGCCAACTTTAACACAAGCATTCTTTAAATTCATAATCACCCAACTAGCATAACTCTAATATTACTACCTCCATATCTAAAAAACAATTATCAAGTATCAAATTGATCATAGCATCCAATTCACTTTCTATGATAGTTTTTATTATACCCAACTTGGATGCCCATCATTCTAGGACCAATTTTATAACAATAGCAAATACCATGCTGTTCTAAGAGACTCTCAAAATAATATAAGTGAAGTATGAGATAATAACAATTTCTACAAAATTAAGCCACCGCCGTGCTCTAAAAGATATAAGTGAAGCACTAGAGCAAAAACTATCTAGCTCAAAAGATATAAGTGAAGCACATAGAGTATTCTAATAAATTCCAATCATGTGGGTTTCTCCCAAAAGGTGTGTACATCAAGGATGATTGAGGTAAACTAAAAAGCAAATACTAATACCATATAATACGCTCCAAGCAAAACACATATCATGTGGCGAATAAAAATATAGCTCCAAGTAAAGTTACCGATGGACGAAGATGAAAGAGGGGATGCCTTCCCGGGGCATCCCCAAGCTTAGGCTTTTGGATACTCTTGAATGTCTTTGGGTTACATGGGCATCCCCAATATTAAGATCTTTCCACTCCTTATTCCATAATCCATCAAATCTTTACCCAAAACTTGAAAACTTCACAACACAAACCTCAACAGGAAATCTCATAAGCTCCGTTAGTGCAAGAAAGAAAAACCACCACATAAGGTACCGTAATGAACTCATTCTTTATTTATATTGGTGTTAAACCTACTGTATTCCAAGTTCTCTATGGTTCATACCCTTACATACTAGCCATAGATGCATCAAAATAAGCAAACAACACACGAAAAGCACAATCTGTCAAAAACAGAACAGTCTGTAGCAATCTGTAACTTTCGAATACTTCTGGAAATCTAAAAATTCTACCAAACTAGGAAGTCCTATGCAAGTTTTTTATTGATATACAGCAAAAAGAATCAACGCAAAAGAACGTTTCTGTGATTTGTTGATTTTTTTCTCGTGAGCGCAAAGTTTCTGTTTTTCAGCAGATTCAAATTAACAATTACCATAGGTTATCCTATAGGTTCTATTTGGCACAAACACTAACTAAAACATGAAAACACATCTAAACAGAAGGTAGATGCAAATTTTATTACTAAACAAAAACAAAAGGCAAAAACAAAGATAAAGTTCGGTTGCCTCCCAACTAGCGCTATCGTTTAACGCCCCTAGCTAGGCATAAAAGCGAGGATAGATCTAAGTAGTGCCATCTTTGGCACTTGATTCATAAGTAGCTCGCATGATACATTCATAAGGTAATTTAACTTTCTTTCTTGGAAAGTGCTCCATGCCTTTCCTTAATGGAAATTGGAATCTAATATTCCCTTCCTTCATATCAATAATCGCACCAATTGTTCTAAGGAAAAATCTACCAAGAATAATAGGACATGAAAGATTGCAATCTATGTCAAGAACGATAAAATCTACAGGCACCAAATTTCTATTTGCAATAACGAGAACATCATTGATCCTTCCCATTGGCTTTTTAATGGTGGAATCCGCAAGGTGCAAATTTAAAGAGCAATCATCAAGATCATGGAAACCTAGAATATCACATAAAGTTTTAGGAATTGTGGAAACACTAGCACCCAAATCACACAAAGCATAACACTCATGATCTTTAATTTTAATCTTTATAGTAGGTTTCCACTCATCATTAAGTTTTCTAGGTATAGAAACTTCCAAATTAAGTTGTTCATCATAAGATTGCATCAAGGCATCAACAATATGTTTGGTAAAAGCTCTATTTTGACTGTAAGCATGAGGAGAATTCACAACGGATTGCAACAAGGAAATACAATCTACTAAAGAAAAGTTATCATAATTAAATTCCTTGAAATCCAAGATAGTGGGTTCAATGCTATTTAAAGTCTTGACCTCTCCAATCCCACTTTTACTAAATTTAGCATCAAGATCTAAAAACTCTGAATCATTGGGACGCCTTTTAACTAAAGTTGACTCATCTCCAGTCCCATCATTATTGAGATTCATATTGCAAAACAAGGATTTAAGAGGGGACACATCAATAACTTTTAGATCTTCATCATTATTTTCATGGAAACTAGAAGAACACGCCTTTACAAAGCAATCTTTCTTAGCACGCAATCTAGCGGTTCTTTCCTTGCACTCATCAATGGAAATTCTCATAGCTTTGAGAGACTCATTGATATAATGCTTAGGAGGAGTAGATCTAAGTTTCAAAGAATCAACATCAAGCGAAAGTCTATCAACATTCCTAGCCAAATCATCAACTTTAAGCAATTTTTCTTCAAGCAAGGCATTAAAATTCTTTTGAGAGACCATAAATTCTTTAACACTAATCTCAAAATCAGAGGGTAATTTATTAAAATTACCATAAGAATTATTGTAGGAATTTCCATAATTATTAGAGGAATTACTAGGGAACGGTCTAGGATTAAAGTTTCCTCTATAAGCATTGTTGCCAAAATTATTCCTACCAACAAAATTCACATCCATAGATTCATTATTATTCTCAATCAAAGTAGATAAAGGCATATCATTGGGATCAATAGAAGCACTCTTAGTAGCAAACAATTTCATAAGTTCATCCATCTTTCCACTTAAAACATTAGTTTCTTCTATAGCATGTACTTTTTTACTAGTAGATATTTCAGTGTGCCATTGAGAATAATTAGCCATAATGTTATCAAGGAGTTTGGTAGCTTCTCCTAAGGTGATTTCCATAAACATGCCTCCCGCGGCCGAATCTAAAAGATTTCTAGAATCAAAATTCAATCCGGCATAAAAATTTCGTATGATCATTCATAAATTCAAACCATGAGTAGGGCAAATGCGAATCATCAATTTCATTCTTTCCCAAGATTGGGCAACATGCTCATGATCAAGTTGTTTAAAATTCATAATATCGTTCCTAAGAGAGATGATCTTAGCGAGAGGAAAATACTTAGAGATAAAAGCATCTTTGCACTTATTCCATGAATCAATACTATTCTCAGGCAAAGACGAAAAACAAACTTTAGCACGATCTCTAAGTGAAAACGGAAATAACTTCAATTTAACAATATCATTATCCGTATCTTTCTTCTTTTGCATCTCACACAAATCAACAAAGTTGTTTAGATGGGTAGCGGCATCTTCACTAGGAAGGCCGGAGAATTGATCTTTTATAACAAGATTCAGCAAAGCAGCATTGATTTCACAAGACTCAACATCATTAAGAGGAGCAATCGGAGTACTAAGGAAATCATTATTATTGGTATTGGAAAAATCACACAACTTAGTATTATCTTGCGCCATCGTGACAAGCAATCCAACACACGAGCAAACAAAAAGGAGGCGAAAGAGAGAGGAGATTGGGAAAGAGAGGGCGAATAAAACGGCAAGGGTGAAGTGGGGGAGAGGAAAACAAGAGGCAAATGGCAAATAGTGTAAGTGCGAGGGAGATGAGTTTGTGATGGGTACTTGGTATGCCTTGACTTGAGCGAAGACCTCCCCGACAACGGCGCTAGAAATCCTTCTTGCTACGTCTTGAGCTTGCGTTGGTTTTCCTTGAAGAGGAAAAGGTGATGCAGCACAATAGCGTAAGTATTTCCCTCGGTTTTTGAGAACCAAGGTATCATTCCAGTAGGAGGCTCCTCAGAAGTCTCACGCACCTACACAAACAAACAAGAACTCGCAACCAACGCAATAAAGGGGTTGTCCCTTCAAGGCCATTTGCGAAAGTGAGATCTGATAGAGATAATATGATAAGATAAATTTATTTTTGGTATTTTATAATATAGATTGGAAAAGTAAAGATGCAAACAAAAGTAGATAGCAAACGTATATGATAAGAGATAGACCCGGGGGCCATAGGTTTCACTAGTGGCTTCTCTCAAGATAGCATAAGTATTACGGTGGGTGAACAAATTACTGTCGAGCAATTGATAGAAAAGCGAATAATTGTGAGATTAACTAGGCATGATCATGTATATAGGCATCACGTCCGTCACAAGTAGACCGACTCCTGCCTGCATCTACTACTATTACTCCACACATCGACTGCAATCCAGCATGCATCTGGATTATTAAGTTCATCAAGAATAGAGTAACGCATTAAGAAAGATGACATGATGTAGAGGGATAAACTCATGCAATATGATATAAACCCCATTTTTTTATCCTCGATGGCAACAATACAATACGTGCCTTGCTGCCCCTGCTGTCACTGGGAAAGGACACCGCAAGGTTGAACCCAAAGCTAAGCACTTCTCCCATTGCAAGAAAGATAAATCTAGTAGGCCAAACCAAACTGATAATCCGAAGAGACTTGCAAAGATAACTTAATCATACATACAAGAATTCAGAGGAGATTCAAATATTTCTCATAGATAAACTTGATCATAAACCCACAATTCATCGTATCTCGACAAACACACCGCAAAAAGAGTTACATCAAATAGATCTCCAAGAAGATCAAGGAGAACATGGTATTGAGATTCAAAGAGAGAGAAGAAGCCATCTAGCTAATAACTATGGACCTAAAGGTCTATGGTAAACTACTCACAACTCATTGGAGAGGCTATGGTGTTGATGTAGAAGCCCTCTGTGGCCGATTCCAAGATGGCGAAGGCTCTAAGATGGGATCTCGCGGATACAAAAGGTTACGGCGGTGGAATTAGGTTTTCGTGGTCGTTTTTGATGTTTTCGGAGTACATGAGTATATATAGGAGGAAGAAGTACGTCGGTGGACGATCGAGGGGCCCACGAGACAGGGGGCGCGCCCTGTAGGGGGGCGCCCTCCACCCTCGTGGCCGCCTCTCTCGTTTCTTGACTTCCACTCTAAGTCCTCTAGATCACGTTTGTTCCAAAAATCACGCTCCTGAAGGTTTCATTCCATTTGGACTCCGTTTGATATTCCTTTTCTTCGAAATACTGAAATAGGAAAAAAACAGCAATTCGGGTTGGGCCTCTGGTTAGTAGGTTAGTCCCAAAAATGATATATAAGTGTAAAGTAAAGCCCATAAACATCCAAAATGGGTAATATAATAGCATGGAACAATAAAAAATTATAGATACGTTGGAGACGTATCAGAGGGGCCGGGTTAAACCTATAGGCGATTCATAATATGAAACCCAAGATGACACTTGAAGATGGCGGTTCAGTTAAGGGCCCAAGGCCCGAAGGCGGCTTAAGGCCTATAGAGATAAACCACCGTCTATATATGACTTGTATTGTAAGGCGAGAATAGATAACACTGAGCCGGACATTGTTTATGAGCCGGCCAGGACTCTGTGAGCCGCTGGGCATCGACCTCTGTATATAAAGGGACGACCGGATGACGGTTCAGGACAAGTAACATCAAATCGAGAACTAGGTCAAGCGGATTTCGCTCCCTGGTAATCGAGACATTAGCAATACCACCTCAAACTGTATTAGGCCTTTACCTTCACCGCAAGGGGCCGAACCGTATAAACTCCCGTGTCCTTTGTCCCGTTTTAACCCCTTTAAGCTTCCTAGTTGCGATGGCTCCACGACTAAGTCCTTTTGCTAGGACATCTGCCGTGACCTTTTCACGACATCCTCCTTGCCACTATACTGTCAATGGACATGAGTACAACATGGGCTACTATCTGATTGACGGTATATATCCTCCACGGGCTAACTTTGTTAGCACCATATCAAACCCAGTTGGCCAGAAAAAAGCTCACTTTGCCCAAAGACAAGAAGCAGTTAGAAAGGATGTCGAGAGGGCATTTGGAGTTTTGCATGCCCGTTTTGCAGTTGTTCGTGGACCTACTAAACAATGGGATCCAGAAAACTTGAGGGAGGTGATGACATGTTGTGTGATCATGCATAACATGATCGTCGAGGATGAGGGTGACAATGCTGCCGCAACTCTGGAATTCGAGAACATGGGTGATCTTATCCAACTTTCGAACCAGAATCCAACCACATTTGAAGAGTTTATTCAAATGCATCAACAAATTCGGCATCGACCAACTCATGAGCAGCTGAAGAAAGATCTGATTGTGTATCAGTGGACGGATCAAAGGGGACAAAAATGTTGAGACGTAACATTTACCATTTTGCATGCGGCTATTTGAACGTCTGTACCCTTTGCATGCGGCTATTTGATCGTGCGGACTTGGAAAAAAATGAGGAAGACCCGATGTATGCTGCTAGCGTTGGATGTCGTCTTCTCGCATCCGTGTCCGCGGACTGGTCCCCCTTGTCCACGGACGGATGCGGAAAATTTGTGGACTGCCGTTGGAGATGCCCTAATCGGATTTTAGCAGAATCCGGACTACTCAAATACACGTGTCTTTCTCTCTGAGGAAACATCTAGAGGTATTCCACATCTAGTTCATTGTAATAAGAAAACAAACCCAAATGATAAGTGTCACACGTGTGACACGAATCACTTCAACCGTGACATTCTTACAACTAAAATTGGCATTCGAAAAAAAAAGAAACTTGCCATCCTCGTATCACTAAACTTATCGTCATAAACGTTCGGAATTGTCATGTGTTCGTGCCATACCGTTTTGAATCCTGATAAACAAATACAGTGTCGGTACATATCGTATATGGCATCCCGAATATTTGCATGCCACTACACAATTTTGCAAACCCCGTCCCCAGCATGTGACCAACACATGCAGACGTGGCCTTCTTCAGTTCTCTGCACTGCATTTCCATCTCCTAGAGCAACGCAGCTAGCTCGAACATTCCCTCTCGATATCGACCAACCTGTACAGATCCCCTCTACCCTGTGTTTCCAAAGGGAGGTTCGCCCTGCACAGATTTTTCCTCTGACGCCTGAGCCGAAATAGAACACAAGCCCAAGTACAAAATCAACTACAAAAAGATGAGTCTCACACCGGACAGCATCAATCGAACACAGGTCGACCTCGCCGATGACGGTCGCGTCCTCGTGCCCTGCCGCCGCAAGAACCTCGCCAAACTAGTAGGACAAAAAAAGTGGATGCCAACATGGTTAGCTTCACCTTTGGTTGGAGTCCAAATTATCACAATGGAGCAGTCAGCAGAACTCTGCTTCAGTGATGCGTGCGTAGTCTTACTGGTCCGATGAGGCTTGAGTTACCCCAGACCACGAAGTCTGACTTTGAGTTGGGGTCTCGCGCAGGTGAGCAGGTCACCACGAACAGCTGAAACCATAAACAGTTTATGGTGTACATACATACGGCTTTTACATGGATTTCAGTAACTGCAGGTCACAGTTAAGTAGTAATCAAGTGCTAGTGCATGTGCTGGATGATGATCACCTGATTGTCAATAACCCTGTCGGAGTTAAGTGAGCAGATGCATGGGTCAAATTCAAAACAAGGGAGAATTAGCTGACTATCTGAACAAATACATCATGGTATGTTAAGAATTGACTGGAAAAGAGATAACTGAACCTGGACTTCTGCATAAGGTCCCAGAGGAGCTGCCCGGTGCTCATGTTGAACGCAGACGGGTAGCATATCAAGTGTGCACCTGCATGTTTCAGAAGGGACTGGATTTTTACTGGATACGACAGACGTTTGTGTTGCTTGGCATCAAGGACTGAACTTGCAAGGCATACCTCTTGATCGATACAGCATTGCCAGTTCTGGGAACCGGATATCATGACAAATCCCAATACCAATCCGTCCAACATCTGTAATAATAAGACTACAAGGATTGGTTATTATCATATACAAATAGATGAGGAGAGAAATTTAAACGCCGCATCAACTTCAGTAAATGTGCTAACGATGGGTAAAACTGTAGTAGTAGAATTTCAGGGAACATCATATAAACACTGATATGAGGCTCCAGTGCACTATATTGACAGGCGCGATGCAACTGGTAGTACTTGTTTTCAAGCCAAAATATACAGTAATTCTGATCCAGAATTTTCAGTACACACGGTGTGCACACCTGTGTCAACCACGGTGGGTTCTTGCCCAGCAGTGAAGGTATCGGATTCCCTGAAAGTGATGTCTCCCGGGATGTCAATTCCAAACAGATGCAGCTGGAAAATCTCCCTGGAAGTCAGTCACTGCAAGTGACATGCGAAATTTTTGATGCAGAAGATAAGCCTGGCTCCTTTACCTTCCTGTGCTTGGCCTTGATCTCCCCGTCGGGCCCGACCACGCAGCAGGTGTTGAACAGCTGCCCCGACGCCATCTCGGGTACGGATCCGCCGACGATCGTGATCTTCCTGGCAGCGGCCACCTCCGACAGCATCGAGACCGACGGCGACCGGCCGCCGTCGATGTCCTCGGCATAGCTCCGCATGGTCTCCATCGCGTAGGGGCAGTTCCATATTTCCTGGAGCAGAGCAACGTCGTCAGAGAAGCGAACCTCGTGAGCCTCCGTCAGTCCCTGGCTGCTTCGAGGTGAATCTCAGTTCCGTGGCCAGTAAGTTACAGAGGAGGAGTTGGGGACTTGCCGGCAGGACGACGAGCTTGGCGCCGGCGGCCGCGGCGGCCTCGATGCGGGCGCGCGCGCGGGCGATGTTTCCGTGCTTGTCCGGGGTGACCAGCAGCTGGCACAGCGCGATCTTGTACTGTACACGTGCCATGGCAACTGGTGAAACAAGAAGTGTTGCGCCCTGGAAGGAGACGGTGAAAGCAACCGAGACAGAAATTACAGGAGCGAGG
The DNA here is from genome assembly GCF_018294505.1 of Triticum aestivum. Taxonomy (NCBI): domain Eukaryota; kingdom Viridiplantae; phylum Streptophyta; class Magnoliopsida; order Poales; family Poaceae; genus Triticum; species Triticum aestivum. The sequence goes on along the minus strand of NC_057813.1, from coordinate 81,019,780 downwards.
TTTTTTACTCTCTCAGTTAAATAGATGACTCAACTTTGTACAAAGGGAGTAAAAGTAGGGATGAGAAATTGGAATAGAACGGATGAAAAGCTGATTATTGTACCCTGTTAGTTGGCCTTGGCATGGAGATGAGAGAGGTGGATGTTAAGGACGCGTCGAGCGGGCGGCTGGCTGCCCGCTAGCGCTCCTGGGCGGCCGGCTTTGTTGTCAGATATAGTACGCGTAATCATTCCTATGACTCAAAAGACACTGTTAATTAATCACTTTATATGTGGTATGTTCTCACGTGATGGGTGTCTGCATGCTGCTACATTAATGTTTCTCATGTTCGTCACTTGTGCATTAATTTTTGATTTTCAAAATTATAAAAGACATATATTCTAAACCGCGTGTCGAAATTCAAATCCGCTTTCATCAGTGAAACCCTCGTGACGTGCTCTTCAAAACTAGATCCCGCATGGGGATGTTTCGACGAACTAGTCTTCCTGCCAACTAAACATCAATGTGTGTGCAACTAGACTAGATTACCGAGCCAACTAAGCCTATGTGTGTGCCAAATAGTCCTGCCAACTAAACATCAATGTGTGTGCAATTAAACTAAATTACAAGTCAACTGAGCATATGTGTGTGCAACTAGTCTTCCTGCTAACTAAACATCAATGTGTGTGCAACTAGACTACATTACAAGCCAACTAAACATCAATATGTGTGCAACTAGACTACATTACAAGAGGAGGTTTGACATCGACTTTCGTCGAGGAAATAGACTAGTTGCACATCAAAGTTGTCGTGGTTGCTAGGTTGCAACCTCATACGAAGGTACAGCTTCAAACATTAGTTTTAAAAAAAAGTTGCACGATGTAGTACTAAAGTTGCACAATGCAGTACTAAAGTTGCACAATATATTATCAAAATTGGCATCTAAATAATTTCGTTGAAACATATTCATATGGGATCTAGTTTCAAAGATCTGGTCATGGCGAAACCAACGGTGTAGACGGATCTGAATTTCGACATGTGGTTTGACAAATATGACTTTTTAAAAATTGAAGAATCGAAATAAATACACGTGAATCTGCTTTGTTGTCCATCGTATAAAATAAGTCTTACTGCATTTAATGATCAATCACATGCACTAGCAGACAAAATCCTATGCATGCATGTGTGTGGCAGAGCCGACCGCTCGTTCTCTCCATTTAATGCGCGTGCACTTTGAAGGTTTTAGGGGATGTTAAAGTGGTGAGAGTTGACTTTCGTACCGTGTGGTTACAGCAACTCCAGCAGTTTATCTCTACTCTTAATGTCTCAGTTGGTAGTCTTCGCTCACCGGTTAAATTTCGTCCCATCATTTATGTCTGATTTTTTTCGTCGGTTATTTTTTGTCGGTTTTTTCGCCCACCTCCCACCACCCCGTGCAAAACGAAAAAAACATACACCACCATCCGTCTCTCGATCCACCCAATCTCGATGCGGCCGCCCTATCTCCCTCGTCTAGCGATGGAGCGCCGCCCCAATCTCCCCGCTCCACCGTCGCCGCCCCCCGCCTTCCACTATCACCCGCTCAGCCACCTCCACCCTCCTCTACATCGCCGGATCCGCTTGCAAATCGTCAAGGAAGCGGCTCCCGGGTTCGCGCTCGTGTGGCCGTGACGGAGGGTCTCGAGATGGCTGCCGCCGAAGATGAAGCCCCTGACGGAGGAGTCCAGATCTGGCACCTCACCAAGGTCGCCCCCACGGTGAGTGCACATGCCTTCTGAATCCCGGCCCGTCCATCTTCTCCCTGAGTTGCAGCGACGGTGAACCCTAGATGCGCCTCTTCTCGTCCCCGAGCTCCCTCTTCTCAATTCTCCGTTGTGCGACGTCGCAGCTTCTTCTCCAACTCTGCGGGTGTAGGTAAGCTACCGCCTTCCTCTCCTGAGCTTTCTCTTGTGCTTCTTCTCCAACTCTGCGGGTGTAGGTAAGCCACCACCTACAAATCTTTATCTTAATATGACAGAGGATTTGTGACTATGCAAGCTGCCAAATTTTCCTGTATCATCAATTGAACCCGGGCTATTAACTAAGATGTATTATGTGAATGATTCATGAAATGTCGGTGTGATATTTAATAACATATATGAGTTCATTGGCTTGATTGCTGATGATCAGTTCATTGACGCAAAAAAAATCACGGACAACCAGAAGGTTTGCATTTTTATATATGTGGTTTTGAATAATAAGTCTAGTTACATTTTTTTTCGAAAAGGGGGGTCTCCCCGGCCTCTGCATCAAAACGATGCATACGGCCATCTTATTAATAAAAAAAGGCAAAAGTGCCAACAAGGTTCCACAATCTCCAGCTAAACAAAAGGAAAAAGAGAAATGCAGCTCACACAGAGCTACAGACGGCTAGATATACAAACTAGCCCAAAAAAGATGCCACAACCGGCTGGCTAACAATAGATAGGGAAACTAATTGCCTATCCTATTACATGACCGCCATCCAAACCGGTTGAAGATATCCCGAGCGACCATCTCCCAACGGATAGATCCAGTAACCAAATGCTTCCTGACCTCCATCGGAGTGAGTAGCGACCACGAACGGATCAGTGCCGTAGCTCGGAAAATAACCTGCAAGAAATGAATCCGTGATGTTCTGTTAAAAACCAAATCATTTCTGCAATTCCAGATAGTCCATAACAAAGCGCAAACTCCAACCCGAATATGTCTTGCGAGAACAGGCCCAACCCCATTAAGCCATGTCCCAAATAAAGCATTGACAGAAGTCGGTGGAGTAAGATTAAAAGCAATATGGATCGTCCGCCAAAGAACTCTAGCCAACGGGCAATCAAAGAATAAATGCTTAATCGTCTCATCCCGATCACAGAAACTACACCTAGTAGGTCCTGTCCAATTGCGTTTAATCAAGTTGTCCTTTGTTAAAATAACTTGTTTATGGACAAACCACATAAACACTTTTATTTTTAAAGGCACCTTGACAGCCCAAACAAACTTGGAAGTTGGAATAGCAGTTGAATTAATAACATCAATATACATTGATTTAACTGTAAATACTCCAGAACTAGTCAACTTCCAACGCAATATATCGGGTCGGTGAGAAAGTTGAACCTCCATCAGTCTCCTAACTAGATGAAGCCATTCTTCCCAACGATTGCCCGCTAGCGACCGTCGAAACTGAATATTAAGGGGGATAGATTGGAATATCGTTGCCACGAACACCTCACGTCGTTGAGCAATCCGATATAAAGACGGATATTGAATGGCTAAAGGTGATTCACCAAGCCAAGTATCCTCCCAGAAACGGGTACTTGTACCGTTTCCAATAACAAATCTCGTCCTACTTGAACATAGATTGTTTGACTTTCATTAGTCCTTTCCAGAAAGGCGAGTCAGTCGGCCTGACTGCGACCTGGGACAATGTTTTTGTTTGGAGGTACTTGTTGCGGAGGATCTGCGCCCACATGGCCTCAGTCCCAGAAGACAGTTTCCACAACCACTTACTAAGAAGACATCTGTTCTTGATTTCAAGATTTTCAATACCAAGACCCCCTTGGTCTTTCGGTCTACAGATGATGTCCCATTTAGCAAGCCGATATTTTCTTTTAAGTTCATCACCCTGCCAAAAGAAGCGCGACCGATAGAAGTCCATTCGTTTCCTAACACCAACTGGGACCTCAAAGAAGATAAGAGAAACATAGGCATACTCGTGAGCACCGAATAATCAATATCAACCGGCCTCCGTATGACATGAGCTTACCCTTCCAACAACTCAGTTTTTTCTCAAATCGATCCTCTATGCACTTCCATTCTCTGTTTGTTAGCCTACGATGGTGAATCGGGATACCAAGGTAAGAGAAGGGTAAACTCCCCAACTCGCACCCAAACAACTGCCTATAAGACTCCTGGTCGTCTTTGGCTCTACCAAAGCAGAACAATTCGCTCTTATGGAAGTTAATCTTTAACCCGGTCAATTGTTCAAACAGACATAACACAAGCTTCATATTTCTCGCCTTGGCCAAATCATGCTCCATAAAGATGATTGTATCATCGGCGTACTGAAGGATGGAAACACCTCCCTCCACAAGATGAGGAACCAACCCACCCACTTGACCATTTTCCTTAGCCCGGCCTTATCAAAATTGCTAACATATCCACCACAATGTTAAACAGGATAGGGGACATCGGATCTCCTTGTCTTAGGCCTTTATGTGTCTGGAAATAATGACCTATGTCGTCATTCACTTTAATTCCCACACTCCCTTTTTGCGTAAATAATTCGACCTGTCGACGCCAGGCTTCATCAAAACCTTTCATACGCAATGCCTGTTGGAGGAATGGCCACTTAACCTTATCGTACGCTTTTTCGAAATCCACCTTAAAAATTACTCCATCTAATTTTTTGGAATGGATTTCATGGAGCGTTTCATGAAGGACAACCACCCCTTCAAGGATGTTCCTGTCCGGCATGAAAGCAGTTTGGGATTGCTGCACCACAGATTGCACAATCTGTGTGAGCCTATTAGTTCCGACCTTGGTGAAGATTTTGAAACTAACATTGAGGAGGCAGATCGGCCTGAACTGCTCGATCCTCGCAGCATCCGTTTTCTTCGGAAGCAATGTGATAGTTCCAAAATTCAAGTGAAATAATTGAAGTTATCCAGAGAATAGATCATGAAACATAGGTAGTAAATCCCCCTTAATAATGTGCCAGCACTTTTTATAGAACTCAGCCGGGAACCCATCCGGACCGGGAGCCTTATTGTTTTTCATTTGTGCAATAGCATCGAACACCTCCTTTTCTGAGAACGGGGCAATCAGAATATTATTATCAGCAGCAGTCAATTGAGGCACGTCCTCAACCCTGGACTCATCAAGGGACACACAATTGGCCTCCGGCGGTCCAAATAACTGTCTATAGTACTCGGTGATATAGGTTTTGATATTATCCTTCCCTAAAATAGTACCCTCATCCTGCTCTAGCTGAAAGATCCGTTTCTTTCTGTGTTTACCATTAGCAATGAGGTGGAAAAATTGAGTATTCGCGTCCCCTTGGACTACTTTGCGGGTCTTGGCATGCAAAGCCCACTTCAATTCTTCTTCGCGGAGAAGTTCTTTCAGCCTCTTCTCCGCCTCATTTTTAACTTGGAGCTCGGTGGGCAACAACAACGCGGATTCAGCTTTTACGTCCAAAGCCTGTACAAGAGAGAGGAGCCTATCCTTCTCAATCTTATACACCCCACTTAGATGCTTGGCCCAACCCCGTCAGAAACTTCTCAAATGCCTAATTTTATTCTGCCAGCGCTCGACCGCCGTCCTTCCTCTAACACCCTTAGCCCACTCCCTGGCTATGATGTCTAAGAATCCCTCGCGTTCAAACTAGGCCATCTCAAAAGAGAAGGTGTTTTTGTTTCCTATATGGTTCGGCTCCCCTGAGTCCACGAACAAAGGTGTGTGGTCGGAGATGGCCCGCGTGAGAGCTTGCACCATAACAAGAGGGAACTTCTGTTCCCACTCCACGCTGGCGAGAACCCGATCCAGCTTCTCATATGTCGGGTTTGGCATAGCATTAGCCCAGGTAAACTGCCTACCAGTGAGCTCTATCTCCCTTAGATCTAAGCTTTCAATGATAGTATTGAACATAAACGACCACCTGCCGTCGAAGTTATCATTGTTTTTCTCCTCTCTCCTTCGAATGATGTTGAAATCACCCCGACCAAAATCGGAAGCTGTTCGGACCCACATATCCGAACCAGATCCGCCAGAAACTCCGGTTTAAGCTCGGGTTGGGCAGCACCATAGACCGCTACCAAAGCCCAGTTGGACCCATCAACTTTAGACCTAACTCGAAATTTTACCGCGAAGTCACCCATTACTACACTCCGGACTTCCATGGAATCAAGTCTAGTTACATGTCTGGGTCTGTTAAATATTTATAAAATTCGCTGGTATTGCAAGGCTCAGATTTTGTATGGCGGTGCAAGTTGTTACATGAGCCTGCAAACTTGTGTTCTGCTATACGATACCAGTGTATAACTCATATGCATATGCGTTGATTAATCACAAAGGCACACCACACTGTTCTCAGAGAATGATATACTGATTCACATGCATTATCTATAATTAATGGTTCATTTCACTAACCTGATTTTGGTGCAGTGTATAAACATGATAAAACCAAAGAGCATCCCTGTATAAAGTGGTTAAATTTAAGATTTCTGGTTTTATTTTATGTACCTAGCACAAATAAATTTAAGCCTCCATGTACTAGTTTGTCTCATCGTACATTTATTTTGAATTCCTGTTTTTTATTTTACCTAGCACTTTTGGGCTTGAGATATTTGGAATTTAGAGATATTGAGAGCTTAAGCATGCCAGAGCATTTTAAGATTCCTGGTTTTATTTTACTTAGCAAGAATAAATTTAAGCAACCTTGTACTGGGTTGTCTCATTGTATATTTGGATTCTTGGTTTTATTTTACCTAGCAGTCTAGCAATTTTAGGCTTGAGATTTTTTCTTACATAGCACTTCTGCTGTATACATCTTTGGATTCCTGTTGTGGCTCATGTATGTACACCTGTTCTTATAATTATCATCATGTGTTTGTTTTCAGTCTTGTTTGACAGGACACCCATGGGCATGGGTGTAGCTGAATTTTTAGTCATGTACAGTAGATAGTTGTGGGAGGATAGAATTACAGATTGCCCTTTGTACCAAACAAATGTGGCAGACTTCTTTTGCAGATTTAGAGTTGGGAGCCATCCGCCAGACCAAACAACCTGTCCCGACAGGGTGGGTGCCCTACAACAGACGATAAGGGGATATACATAGAAATTGAGTGATGTGTCGTGGAGCCTGCAATTGGATTAACATATGATTCACTGGGCGAAGCATATTTTTATTTTTTACAATCTGTACTCATGGGAGCATGGATTAGGGATCAGATATGGAAAATGAAGGCTGAATGCAGACATGAGCTAATGCATGCATGAAATACTCTGCGGTTGCTCTGTGAGTTGGCTGATTCAGTGCCTTTGTCAGTGTTTTGCAAATCAAGTAGTCATATTGGTTGGGATCATTTTTCTGTTTTTTCTCTGCAGGGGAAGCCAACATCCGGAAATAGTCAGTCGTGCCAGTGTGAATGCTAACGTGTCATAAATTGAGGTCACATGGATCAGGCCAGTGAAGAACACGAGTAGGGTGGCCGAGAACTTTCTAAACAAACCTGTTGTCTTCAATGGAGTTTTCCCTGGATCCAGGTATGTGCCTTGACATGGTGCCAAGATTATGTTCATGTAAGTCTTTTTGACTGATTTACATGGTAGCAGACTGCCAATATTTAGCGTTGTGGATTCAGAGAGATTCAACGATGCTCTCGTTTGTGAAATCAGGATGATTCCGACAACCCCGCCATGTGCTTCCCTTGACGGCTGCCCTTCTGTCTCCAAAGAGTGAGGAACTTGAGGACCTTGATGAGAGACACGAGGGTGTGGAGGAAGCTAGATTGTAGAGTTTGTTGTGGTTTCAATCAATAAAGTTGGGTGGAACCAGGAGGAAAACAATTCCTTATAAAAAAGACAGATTGCAGGAATTCATTGATGGGAAAACAGTGGGCCGGCGGTATCTCCAGAATCGACAGGAAAAATGGACCCTCAGTCCTTCGGGTGGACAAAGAAGTATGTTTCAATCGATGAATTGTTTTTTGTTGGGTTGGAGATAGCTAACCAAGCCCAACCCTCACGAGGCAACCCTACAACATAACCAGCCCCAGCCCGTCCCTCGTCTCCTCGGCGGCGCATCGCCGCCTCCAGCCTCTGGTCTACCGCCACCATCTGGACCAGTCCCTGCAACCTATGTTTTCAAGGCGTCCAAGCACTTTAAGGCGCGGGGGGGGGGGCTCAAAGAGCGAGGCAAGGAGATGCCTTAGTCAATTTTTATGAGGCGCTAGGGGGACTAATATGGCAGCCATGAGTATACATAAAACTGATTCATACCTTGAATTTCCTGGTTGTTGAGCCCACATAGCATCCATTCCTCCCATCTTGTTTCCCATTTCTTCCTTCCACAATAGAAATCTGCATAAAGATGAACATATATCATATATGGTTAAAACTAGACTTAATTAATAGACTAGCATTGGTAAAAAAACAGAGAGTAAATGACAGAACAAGTGCAAAACACACGATCATAAGCAAGGCTGGCCACTCTCAGTTACATATTACATAAACTAGGTCCACATCACAAAATAAATTAGGTTCACAAATCACAACATAAATTAGGTTCCGAACACACGATCATAAGCAAGGCTGGCCACTCTCAATTCTCAATAGCCATCATCGAACCCATCCATGGTAGCATTTGTGTTGTCTTCGCCATCTTGGTCAGCAGCAGTTGGATCTTCATCATCATAGGTCACATCAACATCATCTTGAAGAAAGTCTGAATCATCATCCTCTCCATTGGGGATACTTGATTGTTGTTCTTGGTCATCCTATTCGTCATCTTCATGAAGAAATGTTTGTGACAGAGCATCCCTTTTGCGCTGCCTTTGGTACTGGACATTAACATTTGAGGCCCCCCTTGCCATGGTGCTAGCTCTAGGAAAGTTGCGACCTTGTAGCGACGAACTTGCACCAACAGCCTCATCAGCAAGCTCCCATGAAATGTCATCGGGACACCCTCGAGCACCTTGGGGTGGAGGTATTGTTGGTTCAACCCACTCATTTCCCCAATCAAAATCCTCAATGACTAGAGAGTCATAGTTATTGTCTCCCGTCTTCTCACACCTCTTTTGAAACCTATCCAAGTTCTTCCGGTTGTATGAAACAAATACATTGTCATTCAACATTTCGGTGTTGTAACCGGTTTCTTTTCTTGGTATGGATCTACAAGTACAAATAGCAAATAGAGTGAATAAATAACTTGCTGAGATTACTTGCTGAAATTAACTCGCTCTTGCTGAAATAAAGACAAAGAAGTTACTCACATGTTCAAATGTGCTCCAATTCCTCTCACAACCGGATGATGAAGCACAAAGACTAACAATATGCTTTGCAAATCTTTGTAGCTCAACTGCCCGACCACCATATGAACGCCACCAATCAACTAAAATGGTAAAATAAACACACACATGCATTAGGAGTTTGTACTTTGCAGAGAAAATAACATGCTGAAATTAACTTGCTTGTTGTTGAAATTAACTTTAGTTCACTTACGAGGATATCTTTTGACCATGTTATCGATTGTCATCACATTAGCAAAGGGTCCTCCCTTGTCCTCATAGAGAACGGCTTGTGCATCAATCTTATTGCGAATATTGACATCAAGTACCGTTCGTGCAAGGACATCATTAAAACAACTTCTTAGCTCTCCAATTAGGGCATCATCACCACTCTCCACAATAGGGAAGAGTTTTCCAGGGTTCAAAAACAAAGCAGCCCCATACGATGGATGATCCATTTGATTCTCCCATCGTTTGTCAACAATGTCCATGACCTTCTTGAGCAAAGCTTGCTTGTTTTGGTGGGGAAAACCTTGATTGATCCTCTCCTTTGCAAACCTCATGAGTGCTGTAATTTGTGGCATGGCAGGAATCTCATCACCATCCTCTACCCTAGGCACTCGAAGTAGTGGACCTGAAGCTCTAAGGCAGTCCTCAATTGCATGCCACTAATCCGCTGAAAGCACAATGTCTTGCACATTCAAACCGGCTGCAGTTTTGGCCAATTTGTTTCCAACCCATGCTTGGCATGTAAATAGACTCCTCAATGCTTGCTTGTGCTTGACCAAACTCTTAAGAGAAAGAATGGATGTGGCAAAGCGAGTGGCTGTGGGTCTCATAAGATCCAGCCCACCCATTGCCTTCCTCATTAGACTTAGAATTCTGCCATGCCTATAGATGAAAGTGGTGACTCGTCTACCCCGTGCAATAAGCTTCTTAAATGCCTTTAGCTTCCCTATATCTTCCAACATTAGGTCCAAGCAATGACATGCACATGGACTCCAATATAGTGTAGGAATCCTTTGCATTAGAATCTTGCCCGCTGCCTTGTAGTTTGCACCATTGTCGATGACAACTTGAACAACATTCTCTTTACCAACATCCTCAATTCTCTTCTCTAGAAAATCTGTTATCATCTGATCATCTTGGCATTCACCTGATGCATCAACCGACTCCAAGAAGTAAGTGCCCGCCGGTCTGTTTACAAGGAAGTTGATCAAGTGGCGCCCCCTTCTATCGGACCAGCCATCTGACACTAGTGTGCAGCCCTATTGCTTCCATGCTAGCTTGTGCTTCACCCTCAACTATTTTGTTTCCTTGACACAAACCCTAAGCAATGGCTCTCACGGATCATGAGGAGAAGGAGGCTTGTAACCCGGGCCATATTGACAAGAGGCTTCTATTGCAATCTGGAATTGCCTAGAGCTTGCAACATTGAAAGGTATGCCACACTCATAGAAAAACAATGCCCACTGCATACTCACATAGTGCCTCTCTTTCGGTGTTTTTGTGCTGGACTCCATGGTGCTTTGAGAGCAACCAAAGCGTCTTTCATGAACAACATCCTCAGGTTTTTTCCTAAGCATGGAAATAATTGACTTGGCTGCAACAGATTGACACTTTTTGCCTGAGATTTTTACCGCAAAGGCTTTCTTGTTCTTCTTGGCTGCTGTCCCTGAACTTGGTCTTGTGGAGCCTTAAACTGCTGCTGCATTAGTGGAGCCTTGAACTGTCCCTGCTTCATCTAGCTCCACTACATCATCATTATCATCTGGCTGACCCATGTTTCTCCTGTTATTTTCCAAATATTCTAACATCTCCCTCCTAAGTTGTGTGGTAGCCTTTGGACAGCATGTTGCATCCCCACCGGTGCCAGCAAGATGCTCTTTGTGTCTCTTGATCCCTCTAGATGTATCTTGCCACAAAGATTGCATACAACATTATTGATGTTGCCAGGTTTCCACCAATACCCATAATTCCATCCCAGATCATTTGACCTCCATGGCATGCATTTTGGATCTTTCATTGGATCATAAGCATCACCATCCCCACCAGCTCCTGCATCTGCCATTGTGAGACTGCAAAGTGGCAAAGTGCAAACAATTAACCCCACTATCATTAAACTAATCACTAACAGCATCATGCATTATTTTATTCAACCAAGGAGCATCCACTAAGGCACTAACCCCACTATCATTAAACTAATCACTAACATCCATGCATCCACTAAGGCACTAACCACTATAAGAGACAACTGAGCAACCACCAACATCTAGCGCAAAACAATCCAGCAAAGAAGAAAGAGAGCAGAGGAGGGTGTGGGAAAAGGGAGAGGGAGGTATAGCTTACTGGTGCTTGTTGCTGCTATACTGGAGAGGAGGAGGAGCTGCTGGATCTTGATAACCCACAAGTATAGGGGATCGCAACAGTTTTCGAGGGTAGAGTATTCAACCCAAATTTGTTGATTCGACACAAGGGGAGCCAAAGAATATTCTCAAGTATTAGCAGCTGAGTTGTCAATTCAACCACACCTGGAAACTTAGTATCTGTAGCAAGGTGTTTAGTAGCAAAGTAATATGATAGTGGTGGTAAGGTAACAAAAGTAAAGACATCAAAAGTAATGTTTTTGGTATTTTGTAGTGATTGTAACAGTAGCAACGGAAAAGTAAATAAGCGTAAACCAGTATATGGAAAACTCATAGGCACCGGATCAATGATGGATAATTATGCCGGATGTGGTTCATCATGTAACAGTCATAACATAGGGTGACACAGAACTAGCTCCAGTTCATCAATGTAATGTAGGCATGTATTTCGAGTATAGTCATACGTGCTTATGGAAAAGAACTTGCATGACATCTTTTGTCCTACCCTCCCGTGGCAGCGGGGTCCTATTGGAAACTAAGGGATTATAAGGCCTCCTTTTAATAGAGAACCGGAACAAAGCATTAGCACATAGTGAATACATGAACTCCTCAAACTATGGTCATCACCTGGAGTGGTCCCGATTATTGCCACTTCGGGGTTGCCGGATCATAACACATAGTAGGTGACTATAGACTTGCAAGATAGGATCAAGAACACACATATATTCATGAAAACATAATAGGTTCAGATCTGAAATCATGGCACTCGGGCCCTAGTGACAAGCATTAAGCATAGCAAAGTCATAGCAACATCAATCTCAGAACATAGTGGATACTAGGAATCAAACCCTAACAAAACTAACTCGATTACATGATAAATCTCATCCAACCCATCACCGTCCAGCAAGCCTACGATGGAATTACTCACGCACAGCGGTGAGCATCATGAAATTGGTGATCGAGGATGGTTGATGATGACGACGGCGACGAATCCCCCTCTCCGGAGCCCCGAACGGACTCCAGATCAGCCCTCCCGAGAGAGATTAGGGCTTGGCGGCGGCTCCGTGTCGTGAAATGCGATGAAACTTTCTCTCTGATTTTTTTCTCCCCGAAAGCCAATATATGGAGTTGGAGTTGGCGTCGGATGGCATCTAGGGGGCCCACGAGGTAGGGGGGCGCGCCCAGGGGGAGGGGCGCGCCCCCACCCTCGTGGACAGGGTGTGGGCCCCCTGGTCTTCATCTTTGGTGAGGATTTTTTATTATTTATTCTAAGATATTCCGTGGAGTTCCAGGTCATTCCGAGAACTTTTGTTTTCTGCACATAAAACAACAACATGGCAATTCTGCTGAAAACAGTGTCAGTCCGGGTTAGTTCCATTCAAATCATACAAGTTAGAGTCCAAAACAAGGGCAAAAGTGTTTGGAAAAGTAGATACGATGGAGACGTATCAACTCCCCCAAGCTTAAACCCTTGCTTGTCCTCAAGCAATTCAGTTGACAAACTGAAAGAGAAAAAGAAAAACTTTTACAAACTCTGTTTGCTCTTGTTGTTGTAAACATGAAAAGCCAGCATTCAAGTTTCAGTAATTATTATGAACTAACCATACTCACAATAACACGTAGGTCTCACAATTACTCATATCAATAATATAATCAGCTAGCGAGCCATAATAATAAAACTCGGATGACAACACTTTCTCAAAATAATCATAACATGATATAATGGTATCTCGCTAGCCCTTTCTGAGACCGCAAAATATAAATGCAGAGCACCTTTAAAGATCAAGGACTGACTAAACATTGTAATTCATGGTAAAAGAGATCCAGTCAAGTCATACCCAAAATAAACCAATTATAATGAATGCAAACGACAGTGTGCTCTCCAGCGGGTGCTTTTTTAATAAGAAGGGTGATGACTCAACATAAAAGTAAATAGATAGGCCCTTCGCAGAGGGAAGCAGGGATTTGTAGAGGTGCCAGAGCTCGGTTTTGAAATAGAGATAAATTATATTTTGAGCGGCATACTTTCACTGTCAACGCAACAACTATGAGATGGTTGTATCTTCCATACTACATGCATTATAGGCAGTTCCCAAACAGAATGGTAAAGGTTTATACTCCCCCTCCTCCACAAGCATCAATCCATGGCTTGCTCAAAACAACGAGTGCCTCCAACATTCAACGGGTCCCAGGGGGAGTTTTGTTTAATTATTTTGATTTGCTTTGATATTTTTAGATCATGGGACTGGGCATCCCGGTTACCGGCCCTTTCTCGTGAATGAGGAGCGGAGTCCACTCCTCTTGAGAATAACCCACCTAGCATGGAAGATATAGGCAGCCCTAGTTGCACATGAGCTGCTCGAGCATACAAAACAGAATTTCATTTGAAGGCTTGGAGTTTGGCACATACAAATTTACTTGGAACGGCAGGTAGATACCACATATAGGAAGGTATAGTGGACTCTTATGGAACAACTTTGGGGTTTAAGGAGTTTGGATGCACAAGCAGTATTCCTGCTTAGTACAGGTGAAGGCTAGCAAAATACTGGGAAGCGACCAACTGAGAGAGCGACAACAGTCGTAAACATGCATTAAAATTAATTTACACCGAATATAAGCATGAATAGGATATAATCCACCATGAACATAAATGTCATGAAGGCTATGTTGATTGGATTCAACTACATGCGTGAACATGTGCCAAGTCTAGTCACTCAATTCATTTGAAGGAGGATACCATCCCATCATACCACATCATAACCATTCTAATAGCATGTTGGCACGCAAGGTAAACCATTATAACTCATAGCTAATCAAGCATGGCACAAGCAACTATAATCTCTAAATGTCATTGCAAATATGTTTACTTCATAATAGCTGAATCAGGAACGATGAATCATCATATTTACAAAAACAAGAGAGGTCGAGTTCATACCAGCTTTTCTCATCCCAATAAGTCCATCATATATCATCATTACTGCCTTTCACTTGCACGACCGAACGGTGTGTATAATAATAAGAGTGCACGTGCATTGGACTAAGCTGGAATCTGCAAGCATTCAACTCAAGAGAGAAGACAAGTAATATGGGCTCTAAGTTAGATAAGCAATAAAGCATATAAGAGCCACTAAGCATTTTCAATATAGACTTCTCGACCCCCAAAGAAAGGAAAAGAAATAAAAACTATTTACACGGGAAAGCTCCCAACAAGCGAAAGAAGAACGGGAAATATTTTTGGGTTTTCTTTTTAATTATTACTACAGCAAAGAAATAAACTACTACTATTTTTTGGTTTTTTCTTAAGGTTTATCAAACACACAAGAAGAAAGCTAGAAGAGGAAATTTAAACTAGCATGGATAATACAATGAAAAAGTATGAGCACCGACATCTAGCAATGAGTGTGTGTGAAAATGAATGTAATGTCAGTGGAAAATACGTACTCCCCCAAGCTTAGGTTTTCGGCCTAAGTTGGTCTATTGCCAGGGATGGCCTGGCAGATACCCGTAGGTGTAGCTGGGGTCGTACTGCGATGCAGCTGCTATCGCCTCCTGAATTGCAGCGTGGCGTCGAGCTGCCTCCTCTCTTTGCTCATATTCATCTGCTTCCTCTCTCGTAATAATATATTTTCCTCTCGCCTGAAAATCAAAGAAGGTAGGAGTAGGAAGAGAAACACGGACCACATGCCGTTTGTTAAAGATTAGTCGATACTGAAAAGGTGGTCCAGTCCTCTCAATGAACTGGTGAGAAAACATAGAATCAAGATCTAAATAAGAAGGGGGTAACTCCATATCATCCTCACGAATGTCTACATCAAGAAAATTAGCTAAGCAGGTTGCATAAATTCCTCCAAAGAAATCTCCGTTACGTCTATTAAGATGCAACCTATGAGCTACAATGGCTCCCATATGATAAGCTTGGTCCCCTAACACAACGCTTCTGAGAATGCTGAGATCAGGGGCACACATGTGACATGCTTCATCCTTAGCATTTATGCATCTACCAATGAAGAGAGCAAACTAATGTATAGCAGGAAAGTGAATGCTCCCTATAGTGGCCTGCGCTATATCTCTAGATTCCCCCACAGTTATTCTAGCAAGAAAGTCTCTATATCCAGATTTAGGGGGATCCCTGATACTACCCCAAGATGGAAGTTTGCATGCAAGAGTGAAATCTTCTAAGTCCATGTTATAAGATTTGTCATAAAGGTCAAACATGACTAAAGGAGAATTACGCGAAGATGAAAAATCAAACCTCCCCACAAATGAACTTGTGAGGTAATGATATTGGGGGCATTTATCAGCTTCAAAGTCCTCAAGACCGGCATTACGCAAATATGCGTAGAATTCTTCTTTAATTCCCACTTGATTCATAAAATTTTCCGAAGGCCATTCACAGGGCCTCACGGGAGCGTCTCTTGGTGGTTCCTCGTCACCATCACGCATTGCAAGCCTGGGACCTTGCTTCCTTGAAGGATCACCTTGGAACATCCTCCTAAGCATATTGTTTCCTCAAGGAACAATCTCCCCAAGCAGTTTTGTGAGAGGTGCTTTAAGCAAGGAGATCGAAAATCACAGCAGAAGTTGCTGGAACACGAGCTTGAGTTGGTTTTTCGGATTTGTGTGAGACAGAGGGAGAATATGGGTGCAGAAGGTTGTGCTTCTAGTTTCATCCATCTCATGCTCATCAAAAAGAATCCACTAACAAGGTTGATCAAGTCTTGTTAACAAACTCATTCCGATAGTCATGGAACCGGAGAAATTTCAAATAACACTATGTTACCTCAACGGGGATATGGACATCCCCAATAATAAGTATATCATATTTCTTCTTGACAGTAGGGAGGGGAAATTCAAAACCTCCAAATATAATCGATGGAATTTTTCCAATAGAATTGATACTATAAACTTGAGGTTGTTTCCTCGGAAAGTGTACCGTATGCTCATTACCATTAACATGAAAAGTGACATTGCCTTTGTTGCAATCAATAACAGCCCCTGCAGTATTAAGGAATGGTCTTCCAAGAATAATAGAAATACTATCATCCTCAGGAATATCAAGAATAACAAAGTCCATTAAAATACTGACGTTTGCAACCACAATAGACACATCCTCACAAATACCGATAGGTATAGCAGTTGATTTATCACCCATTTGCAAAGATATTTTAGTAGGTGTCAACTTATTCAAGTCAAGTCTACGATATAAAGAGAGAGGCATGACACTAACACCGGCTCCAAGATCACATAAAGCAGTTTTAACATAATTTCTTTTAATGGAGCATGGTATAGTAGGTACTCCTGGATCTCCAAGTTTCCTTGGTATTCCACCCTTAAAAGTATAATTAGCAAGCATGGTGGAAATTTCAGCTTCCGGTATCTTTCTTTTATTTGTAACAATATCTTTCATATATTTAGCATAAGGATTTGTTTTGAGCACATCAGTTAATCGCATGCGCAAAAAGATAGGTCTAATCATTTCAGCAAAGCGCTCAAAATCCTCGTCATCCTTTTTCTTGGATGGTTTGGGAGGAAAAGGCATGGGTTTGTGAACCCATGGTTCTCTTTCTTTACCATGTTTCCTAGCAACGAAGTCTCTTTTATCATAACGTTGATTCTTTGATTGTGGTTTATCAAGATCAACAGCAGGTTCAACTTCTACATCATTATCATTACTAGGTTGAGCATCATCATGAACATCATCATTAACATTTTTACTAGGTTCATGCTCATTACCAGATTGTGTTTCAGCATCAGACATAGAGATATCATTTGGATTCTCAGGTGGTTTAGCAATAGGTTCACTAGAAGTTTGCATAGTTCTATCAATTTTCTTTTTCTTCCTTTTAGAAGAACTAGGCATATCAATATTATTTCTCTGAGAATCTTGCTCGATTCTCTTAGGGTGGCCTTCAGGATACAAAGGTTCCCGAGTCATTCTACCAGTTCTAGTAGCCACTCTAACAGCATAATCATCTTTCTTACTATTCAGTTCATTAAGCACTTCTTTCTGAGCTTTAATTACTTGTTCTACTTGAGTGGTAACCATAGAAGCATGTTTGCTAACAAGTTTAAGTTCACCTCTAATATTAGCCATATAATCACTCAAGCATTTAATCATAAAGGTATTCTGTTTTAATTGTCTACCAAAATAAGCATTAAAGTCATCTTGCTTAAACATAAAGTCATCAAACTCATCCAAGCACTGACTAGCAATTTTAGGAGGAGGGACTTCAGTTTTATCATATCTATAGAGAGAAATTACCTTTACTACCTGTGTCGGGATATCGGGAGGTTCTTCAGTAAATAAGTAATTGAGATCATATACTTCTTCAACAGGCGGTGAATTAAGACCATGTATTTCTTCAATGGGTGGTAAATTCTTAACATCTTCAGCTTTAATACCTTTTTCTTTCATAGATTTCTTTGCCTCTTGCATATCTTCGGGACTGAGAAATAGAACACCTCTCTTCTTCGGAGTTGGTTTAGGAATAGGCTCAGTAATTGGCTCAGGAGCTAGCTCGGGAGTTGGCTCAGGAGGTGCCCAATTATTTTCATTTGTCAACATATTATTCAATAGAATTTCAGCTTCATCCGATGTTCTTTCCCTGAAAAGAGAACCAACACAACTATCCAGGTAATCTCTGGAAGCATCAGTTAGTCCATTATAAAAGATATCAAGTATTTCAGGTTTCTTAAGAGGATGATCAGGCAAAGCATTAAGTAACTTGAGAAGCCTCCCCCAAGCTTGTGGGAGACTCTCCTCTTCAATTTGCACAAAATTATATATATCCCTCAAAGCAGCTTGTTTCTTATGAGCAGGGATATATTTAGCAGAGAAGTAATAAACCATATCCTGGGGACTTTGCACACAACCAGGATCAAGAGAATTAAACCATATCTTAGCATCACCCTTTAATGAGAACGGAAATATTTTGAGTAAATAAAGGTAGTGTGATCTCTCATTATTAGTAAACAGGGCAACTATATCATCTAACTTACGAAGATGTGCCACAATAGTTTCAGATTCATAGCCATAAAAAGGATCAGATTCAACCAAAGTAATTATATCTGGATTAATAGAAAAATCATAATAATCCTGATCAAGAACACAGATAGGTGAAGTAGCAAAAGCAGGGTCGGGTCTCATCCTACCTCTAAAAGATTCTTTACTCCATTTAACTAGCAACCTATTACATTCAAGACTATCCTGGCAAGCAAGAATGGCTTCAGTAGATTCAGCATTAAAAAGGTAACCCTCAGGAATAGCAGGCCTATTTTCATCATCACTAACATCATCGTGTTCAGTTTTAATAATTTCTCTTTCTCTAGACTTAGAAATTTGTTCATCT
Organism: Triticum aestivum; assembly: GCF_018294505.1. Classification (NCBI taxonomy): domain Eukaryota; kingdom Viridiplantae; phylum Streptophyta; class Magnoliopsida; order Poales; family Poaceae; genus Triticum; species Triticum aestivum. The sequence continues at coordinate 81,001,066 of NC_057813.1, read as the reverse complement.
AGAAATTCACCAAGAGGCACAGTAGTATCAAGCATAGAAGTAGTTTCATCATAAGTATCATGCATAGCAGAAGTGGCATCATCAATAACATGCGACATATTGGAACGAATAGCAGAAGCAGGTTTAGGTGTCGCTAGCTTGTTTATAACAGAAGGTGAATCAAGTGCAGAGCTAGATGGCAGTTCCTTACCTCCCCTCCTAGTTGAGGGATAAATAGTTGTCTTAGCGTCTTTCAAGTTCTTCATAGTGTCAAGCAGATATAAATCCCAAGTGACTCAAAGAATAGAGCTATGCTCCCCGGCAACGGCGCTAGAAAAAGGTCTTGATAACCCACAAGTATAGGGGATCGCAACAGTTTTCGAGGGTAGAGTATTCAACCCAAATTTGTTGATTCGACACAAGGGGAGCCAAAGAATATTCTCAAGTATTAGCAGCTGAGTTGTCAATTCAACCACACCTGGAAACTTAGTATCTACTGTAGGGTTTCGTAGTAATTTGAAAATTTTTCCTACGCGCACACAGGATCATGTGATGCATAGCAACGAGAGGAGAGTGTTGTCTACGTACCCAACGCAGACCGACTGCGGAAGCGATGACACGACGTAGAGGAAGTAGTCGTACGTCTTCACGATCCAACCGATCAAGCACCGAAACTACGGCACCTCCGAGTTCGAGCACACGTTCAGCTCGATGACGATCCCCGGACTCCGATCCAGCAAAGTGTCGGGGAAGAGTTTCGTCAGCACGACGGCGTGGTGACGATCTTGATGAACTACAGCAGCAGGGCTTCGCCTAAACTCCGCTACAGTATTATCGAGGAATATGGTGGCAGGGGGCACCGCACACGGCTAAGGAATCGATCACGTGGATCAACTTGTGTCAACTTGTGTGTTTAGAGGTGCCCCTGCCTCCGTATATAAAGGAGCCAAGGGGGGAGGAGGCGCCGGCCAAGAGGGAGAGGCGCAGGAGGAGTCCTACTCCTACCGGGAGTAGGACTCCCCTCCAATCCTATTCCAACTAGGAATCCCCAAAGGGGGAAAGAGGAGAAGGGTGGCCGGCCACCTCTCCTAGTCCTAATAGGACTAGGGGAAGGGGGAGGCGCGCAGCCCTGGTGGGCATCCCTTTCACCTTTCCACTAAGGCCCATGAAGGCCCATATGGTTCCCGGGGGGTTCCGGTAACCTCCCGGTAACCCGGTAAAATCCCAATTTCACCCGGAACACTTCCGATGTCCAAACATAGACTTCCAATATATCAATCTTTATGTCTCGACCATTTCGAGACTCCTCGTCATGTCCGTGATCACATCCGGGACTCCGAACAACCTTCGGTACATCAAAATGCATAAACTCATAATATAACTATCATCGTAACCTTAAGCGTGCGGACCCTACGGGTTCGAGAACAATGTAGACATGACCGAGACACGTCTCTGGTCAATAACCAATAGCGGGACCTGGATGCCCATATTGGCTCCTACATATTCTACGAAGATCTTTATCGGTCAGACCGCATAACAACATACGTTGTTCCCTTTGTCATCGGTATGTTACTTGCCCGAGATTCGATCGTCGGTATCCAATACCTAGTTCAATCTCGTTACCGGCAAGTCTCTTTACTCGTTCCGTAATACATCATCTCACAACTAACATATTAGTTGTAATGCTTGCAAGGCTTATGTGATGTGTATTACCGAGAGGGCCCAGAGATACCTCTCCGACAATCGGAGTGACAAATCCTAATCTCGAAATACGCCAACCCAACATCGACCATTGGAGACACCTGTAGTACTCCTTTATAATCACCCAGTTACGCTGTGATGTTTGGTAGTACCCAAAGTGTTCCTCCAGTAAACGGGAGTTGCATAATCTCATAGTCATAGGAACATGTATAAGTCATGAAGAAAGCAATAGCAACATACTAAACGATCGGGTGCTAAGCTAATGGAATGGGTCATGTCAATCAGATCATTCTACTAATGATGTGACCTCGTTAATCAAATAACAACTCATTGTTTATGGTTAGGAAACATAACCATCTTTGATTAACGAGCTAGTCAAGTAGAGGCATACTAGTGACACTCTGTTTGTCTATGTATTCACACATGTATTATGTTTCCGGTAAATACAATTCTAGCATGAATAATAAACATTTATCATGATTATAAGGAAATAAATAATAACTTTATTATTGCCTCTAGGGCATATTTCCTTCAGTCTCCCACTTGCACTAGAGTCAATAATCTAGATTACACTGTAATGAATCTAACACCCATGGAGCTTTGGTGCTGATCATGTTTTGCTCGTGGAAGAGGCTTAGTCAACGGGTGTGCAACATTCAGATCCGTATGTATCTTGCAAATCTCTATGTCTCCCACCTGGACTAGATCCCGGATGGAGTTGAAGCGTCTCTTGATGTGTTTGGTCCTTTTGTGAAATCTGGATTCCTTTGCCAAGGCAATTGCACCAGTATTGTCACAAAAGATTTTCATTGGACCCGATGCACTAGGTATGACACCTAGATCGGATATGAACTCCTTCATCCAGACTCCTTCATTTGCTGCTTCCGAAGCAGCTATGTATTCCGCTTCACATGTAGATCCCGCTACGACGCTTTGTTTAGAACTGCACCAACTGACAGCTCCACCGTTTAATGTAAACACGTATCCGGTTTGCGATTTAGAATCGTCCGGATCAGTGTCAAAGCTTGCATCAACGTAACCTTTTACGATGAGCTCTTTGTCACTTCCATATACGAGAAACATATCCTTAGTCCTTTTCAGGTATTTCAGGATGTTCTTGACCGCTGTCCAGTGATCCATTCCTGGATTACTTTGGTACCTCCCTGCTAAACTTATAGCAAGGCACACATCAGGTCTGGTACACAACATTGCATACATGATAGAGCCTATGGCTGATGCATAGGGAACATCTTTCATATTCACTCTATCTTCTGCAGTGGTCGGGCATTGAGTCTTACTCAATTTCACACCTTGTAACACAGGCAAGAACCCTTTCTTCGCTTGATCCATTTTGAACTTCTTCAAAATTTTGTCAAGGTATGTGCTTTGTGAAAGTCCAATTAAGCGTCTTGATCTATCTCTATAGATCTTAATGCCTAATATGTAAGCAGCTTCACCGAGGTCTTTCATTGAAAAACTTTTATTCAAGTATCCCTTTATGCTATCCAGAAATTCTATATCATTTCCAATCAGTAATATGTCATCCACATATAATATCAGAAATGCTACAGAGCTCCCACTCACTTTCTTGTAAATACAGGCTTCTCCGAAAGTCTGTATAAAACCAAATGCTTTGATCACACTATCAAAACGTTTATTCCAACTCCGAGAGGCTTGCACCAGTCCATAAATGGATCGTTGGAGCTTGCACACTTTGTTAGCTCCCTTTGGATCGACAAAACCTTCTGGTTGCATCATATACAACTCTTCTTCCAGAAATCCATTCAGGAATGCAGTTTTGACATCCATTTGCCAAATTTCATAATCATAAAATGCGGCAATTGCTAACATGATTCGGACGGACTTAAGCATCGCTACGGGTGAGAAGGTCTCATCGTAGTCAATTCCTTGAACTTGCCGAAAACCTTTTGCGACAAGTCGAGCTTTGTAGACAGTAACATTACCATCAGCGTCAGTCTTCTTCTTAAAAATCCATTTATTCTCAATTGCTTGCCGATCATCGGGCAAGTCAACCAAAGTCCATACTTTGTTCTCATACATGGATCCCATCTTAGATTTCATGGCTTCAAGCCACTTTACGGAATCTGGGCTCACCATCGCTTCTTCATAGTTCGTAGGTTCATCATGATCTAGTAGCATGACCTCCAGAACAGGATTACCGAACCACTCTGGTGCGGATCTTACTCTGGTTGATCTACGCGGTTCAGTAGTATCTTGATCTGAAGTTTCATGATCATTATCATTGGCTTCCTCACTAACTGGTGTAGGTGTCACTGAAACAGTTTTCTGTGATGAACTACTTTCCAGTAAGGGAGCAGGTACAGTTACCTCGTCAAGTTCTACTTTCCTCCCACTCACTTCTTTCGAGAGAAACTCCTTCTCTAGAAATGATCCATTCTTAGCAACGAATGTTTTGCCTTCGGATCTGTGATAGAAGGTGTACCCAACAGTTTCCTTTGGGTATCCTATGAAGACACATTTCTCCGATTTGGGTTCGAGCTTATCAGGTTGAAGCTTTTTCACATAAGCATCGCAGCCCCAAACTTTAAGAAACGACAACTTTGGTTTCTTGCCAAACCACAGTTCATAAGGCGTCGTCTCAACGGATTTTGATGGTGCCCTATTTAACGTGAATGCGGCCGTCTCTAAAGCATATCCCCAAAATGATAGCGGTAAATCAGTAAGAGACATCATAGATCGCACCATATCTAGTAAAGTACGATTACGACGTTCGGACACACCATTACGCTGTGGTGTTCCGGGTGGCGTGAGTTGCGAAACTATTCCACAGTTTTTCAAATGTACACCAAACTCGTAACTCAAATATTCTCCTCCACGATCAGATCGTAGAAACTTTATTTTCTTGTTACGATGATTTTCAACTTCACTCTGAAATTCTTTGAACTTTTCAAATGTTTCAGACTTATGTTTCATTAAGTAAATATACCCATATCTGCTTAAATCATCTGTGAAGGTGAGAAAATAACGATATCCGCCACGAGCCTCAATATTCATCGGGCCACATACATCGGTATGTATGATTTCCAACAAATCTGTTGCTCTCTCCATAGTACCGGAGAACGGTGTTTTAGTCATCTTGCCCATGAGGCACGGTTCGCAAGTACCAAGTGATTCATAATCAAGTGGTTCCAAAAGTCCATCGGTATGGAATTTCTTCATGCGCTTTATACCGATATGACCTAAATGACAGTGCCACAAATAAGTTGCACTTTCATTATCAACTCTGCATCTTTTGGCTTCAACATTATGAATATGTGTATTACTACTATCGAGATTCAATAAAAATAGACCACTCTTCAAGGGTGCATGACCATAAAAGATATTACTCATATAAATAGAACAACCATTATTCTCTGATTTAAATGAATAACCGTCTCGCATTAAACAAGATCCAGATATAATGTTCATGCTCAACGCTGGCACCAAATAACAATTAGTTAGGTCTAATATTAATCCCGAAGGTAGATGTAGAGGTAGCGTGCCGACTGCGATCACATCGACTTTGGAACCGTTTCCCACGCGCATCGTCACCTCGTCCTTTGCCAGTGCCCGCTTATTCTGTAGTCCCTGTTTCGAGTTGCAAATATTAGCAACAGAACCAGTATCAAATACCCAGGTGCTACTGCGAGCTCTAGTAAGGTACACATCAATAACATGTATATCACATATACCTTTGTTCACCTTGCCATCCTTCTTATCCGCCAAATACTTGGGGCAGTTCCGCTTCCAGTGACCAGTCTGCTTGCAGTAGAAGCACTCAGTTTCAGGCTTAGGTCCAGACTTGGGTTTCTTCTCTTGAGCAGCAACTTGCTTGCCGTTCTTTTTGAAGTTCCCCTTTTTCTTCCCTTTACCCTTTTTCTTGAAACTAGTGGTCTTGTTAACCATCAACACTTGATGCTCCTTCTTGATTTCTACCTCTGCAGCTTTTAGCATTGCGAAGAGCTCGGGAATAGTCTTGTTCATCCCTTGCATATTATAGTTCATTACGAAGCTCTTGTAGCTTGGTGGCAGTGATTGGAGAATTCTGTCGATGACGCAATCATCCGGAAGATTAACTCCCAATTGAATCAAGTGATTATTATACCCAGACATTTTGAGTATATGCTCACTGACAGAACTGTTCTCCTCCATCTTGCAGCTATAGAACTTATTGGAGACTTCATATCTCTCAATCCGGGCATTTGCTTGAAATATTAACTTCAACTCCTGGAACATCTCATATGCTCCATGACGTTCAAAACGTCGTTGAAGTCCCGATTCTAAGCCGTAAAGCATGGCACACTGAACTATCGAGTAGTCATCAGCTTTGCTCTGCCAGACGTTCATAACATCTGGTGTTGCTCCAGCAGCAGGCCTGGCACCCAGCGGTGCTTCCAGGACGTAATTCTTCTGTGCAGCAATGAGGATAATCCTCAAGTTACGGACCCAGTCCGTGTAATTGCTACCATCATCTTTCAACTTTGCTTTCTCAAGGAACGCATTAAAATTCAACGGAACAACAGCACGAGCCATCTATCTACAATCAACATAAACAAGCAAGATACTATCAGGTACTAAGTTCATGATAAATTTAAGTTCAATTAATCATATTACTTAAGAACTCCCACTTAGATAGACATCCCTCTAATCTTCTAAGTGATTACGTGATCCAAATCAACTATACCATGACCGATCATCACGTGAGATGGAGTAGTTTTCAATGGTGAACATCATTTATGTTGATCATATCTACTATATGATTCACGCTCGACCTTTCGGTCTCCGTGTTCCGAGGCCATATCTGCATATGCTAGGCTCGTCAAGTTTAACCTGAGTATTCTGCGTATGCAAAAACTGGCTTGCACCCGTTGTAGATGGACGTAGAGCTTATCACACCCGATCATCACGTGGTGTCTGGGCACGACGAACTTTGGCAACGGTGCATACTCAGGGAGAACACTTCTTGATAATTTAATGAGAGATCATCTTATAATGCTACCGTCAATCAAAGCAAGATAAGATGCGTAAAAAGATAAACATCACATGCAATCAATATAAGTGATATGATATGGCCATCATCATCTCGTGCTTGTGATCTCCATCTCCGAAGCATCGTCATGATCACCATCGTCACCGGCGCGACACCTTGATCTCCATCGTAGCATCGTTGTCGTCTCGCCAATCTTATGCTTTCACGACTATCACTACCGTTTAGCAATAAAGTAAAGCATTACATCGCGATTGTATTGCATACAATAAAGCGACAACCATATGGCTCCTGCCAGTTGCCGATAACTTGGTTACAAAACATGATCATCTCATACAATAAAATTCAGCATCATGCCTTGACCATATCACATCACAACATGCCCTGCAAAAACAAGTTAGACGTCCTCTACTTTGTTGTTGCATGTTTTACGTGGCTGCTACGGGCTTAAGTAAGAACCAATCTCACCTACGCATCAAAACCACAACGATAGTTTGTCAAATAGACTCCGTTTTAACCTTCGCAAGGACCGGGCATAGCCATACTTGGTTCAATTAAAGTTGGAGAGACAGTCGCCCGCAAGCCATCTCTGTGCAAAGCACGTCGAGGGAACCGGTCTCGCGTAAGCGTACGCGTAAGGTTGGTCTGGGTCGTCTCGTCCAACAATACCGCCGAACCAAAATATGACATGCTGGTAGGCAGTATGACTTGTATCGTCCACAACTCACTTGTGTTCTACTCGTGCATATAACATCAACATCAATAACCTAGGCTCGGATGCCACTGTAGGGTTTCGTAGTAATTTCAAAATTTTTCCTACGCGCACACAGGATCATGTGATGCATAGCAACGAGAGGAGAGTGTTGTCTACGTACCCAACGCAGACCGACTGCGGAAGCGATGACACGACGTAGAGGAAGTAGTCGTATGTCTTCACGATCCAACCGATCAAGCACCGAAACTACGGCACCTCCGAGTTCGAGCACACGTTCAGCTCGATGGCGATCCCCGGACTCCGATCCAGCAAAGTGTCGGGGAAGAGTTTCGTCAGCACGACGGCGTGGTGACGATCTTGATGAACTACAGCAGCAGGGCTTCGCCTAAACTCCGCTACAGTATTATCGAGGAATATGGTGGCAGGGGGCACCGCACACGGCTAAGGAATCAATCACGTGGATCAACTTGTGTCAACTTGTGTGTTTAGAGGTGCCCCTGCCTCCGTATATAAAGGAGCCAAGGGGGGAGGAGGCGCCGGCCAAGAGGGAGAGGCGCAGGAGGAGTCCTACTCCTACCGGGAGTAGGACTCCCCTCCAATCCTATTCCAACTAGGAATCCCCAAAGGGGGAAAGAGGAGAAGGGTGGCCGGCCACCTCTCCTAGTCCTAATAGGACTAGGGGAAGGGGGGAGGCGCGCAGCCCTGGTGGGCATCCCTTTCACCTTTCCACTAAGGCCCATGAAGGCCCATATGGTTCCCGGGGGGTTCCGGTAACCTCCCGGTAACCCGGTAAAATCCCGATTTCACCCGGAACACTTCCGATGTCCAAACATAGACTTCCAATATATCAATCTTTATGTCTCGACCATTTCGAGACTCCTCGTCATGTCCGTGATCACATCCGGGACTCCGAACAACCTTCGGTACATCAAAATGCATAAACTCATAATATAACTGTCATCGTAACCTTAAGCGTGCGGACCCTACGGGTTCGAGAACAATGTAGACATGACCGAGACACGTCTCTGGTCAATAACCAATAGCGGGACCTGGATGCCCATATTGGCTCCTACATATTCTACGAAGATCTTTATCGGTCAGACCGCATAACAACATACGTTGTTCCCTTTTTCATCGGTATGTTACTTGCCCGAGATTCTACCGTCGGTATCCAATACCTAGTTCAATCTCGTTACCGGCAAGTCTCTTTACTCGTTCCGTAATACATCATCTCACAACTAACATATTAGTTGTAATGCTTGCAAGGCTTATGTGATGTGTATTACCGAGAGGGCCCAGAGATACCTCTCCGACAATCGGAGTGACAAATCCTAATCTCGAAATACGCCAACCCAACATCGACCATTGGAGACACCTGTAGTACTCCTTTATAATCACCCAGTTACGTTGTGACGTTTGGTAGTACCCAAAGTGTTCCTCCGGTAAACGGGAGTTGCATAATCTCATAGTCATAGGAACATGTATAAGTCATGAAGAAAGCAATAGCAACATACTAAACGATCGGGTGCTAAGCTAATGGAATGGGTCATGTCAATCAGATCATTCTACTAATGATGTGACCTCGTTAATCAAATAACAACTCATTGTTTATGGTTAGGAAACATAACCATCTTTGATTAACGAGCTAGTCAAGTAGAGGCATACTAGTGACACTCTGTTTGTCTATGTATTCACACATGTATTATGTTTCCGGTAAATACAATTCTAGCATGAATAATAAACATTTATCATGATTATAAGAAAATAAATAATAACTTTATTATTGCCTCTAGGGCATATTTCCTTCATCTACAACAAGGTGTTTAGTAGCAAAGTAATATGATAGTGGTGGTAAGGTAACAAAAGTAAAGACAGCAAAAGTAATGTTTTTGGTATTTTGTAGTGATTGTAACAATAGCAAAGGAAAAGTAAATAAGCGTAAACCAGTATATGGAAAACTCGTAGGCACCGGATCAATGATGGATAATTATGCCAGATGTGGTTCATCATGTAACAGTCATAACATAGGGTGACACAGAACTAGCTCTAGTTCATCAATGTAATGTAGGCATGTATTCCGAGTATAGTCATACGTGCTTATGGAAAATAACTTGCATGACATCTTTGTCCTACCCTCTCGTGGCAGCGGGGTCCTATTGGAAACTAAGGGATTATAAGGCCTCCTTTTAATAGAGAACCGGAACAAAGCATTAGCACATAGTGAATACATGAACTCCTCAAACTATGGTCATCACCGGGAGTGGTCCCGATTATTGTCACTTCGGGGTTGCCGGATCATAACACATAGTAGGTGACTATAGACTTGCAAGATAGGATCAAGAACACACATATATTCATAAAAACATAATAGGTTCAGATCTGAAATCATGGCACTCGGGCCCTAGTGACAAGCCTAAGCATAGCAAAGTCATAGCAAGATCAATCTCAGAACATAGTGGATACTAGGGATCAAACCCTAACAAAACTAACTCGATTACATGATAAATCTCATCTAACCCATCACCGTCCAGCAAGCCTATGATGGAATTACTCACGCACGGTGGTGAGCATCATGAAATTGGTGATGGAGGATGGTTGATGATGACGACGGCGATGAATCCCCCTCTCCGGATCCCCGAACGGACTCCAGATCAGCCCTCCCGAGAGAGATTAGGGCTTGGCGGCGGCTCCGTGTCGTGAAACGCGATGAAACTTTCTCTTTGATTTTTTTCTTCCCAAAAGCCAATATATGGAGTTGGAGTTGGCGTCAGAGGGCATCCAGGGGGCCCACGAGGTAGGGCGCGCGCCCAGGGGGGAGGGGCGCGCCCCCCACCCTCGTGGACAGGGTGTGGGCCCCCTGGTCTTCATCTTTGGCGAGGATTTTTTATTATTTATTCTAAGATATTCCGTGGAGTTTCAGGTCATTCCGAGAACTTTTGTTTTCTGCACATAAAACAACATCAGGGCAATTCTGCTGAAAACAGCGTCAGTCCGGGTTAGTTCCATTCAAATCATACAAGTTAGAGTCCAAAACAAGGGCAGAAGTGTTTGGAAAAGTAGATACGATGGAGACGTATCACTGGACAGGAGGATGAGGAGCTACTGGACAGGAGGAGGAGGAGCTGTTGGAGAGGAGGAGCCGTTGGAGATGAGGGGGAGGAGCTGCTGCAGAGGAGGAACCAGATCTGCTGGAGAGGAGCCACTTGAGAGAAGGAGGGGGAGGAGTGTGTGGATTGGGGGCTCTTTCTCTCTCTCTCTTTCTCCCCTCTTACCTGTTGGCACCAACAACATTTCTGTTTCCCGCCTAAAACAGCCCCCCTGCCTGCCTGGCAAGCTAAGGCGTCCAAAATGGACTAAGGCGACCACCTGGACCCTAGGCAGACACCTCGGACGTATTATAGCTTAAGCGGACGCCTTAGACAGCTACCTAAGGCGAGGTGGATGCCTCGACCTCGCAGGGCGCCCTGACGCCTAAGCGTCGCCTAGGCGACGCCTTAGGGACGCCTTGAAAACAGAGCCTACAACCCGCCAGAGCGCCGCTGGCCGCCGCCCCACCCACATCATGTCAACATGTTTGATCACATGGTTGTGCCCGCCTATGTCTTTACTGGCACCATCGCCGGAAGCGTAAAACACAAATCAAAGATGAAGCTCTCGCATCATACCTCAAACTCTTCCTGCAGAATACTACATGGTACTATTAAAGTAATTACAGTACAACTTTTTGTTATATATATATATGCTACTATGTGGTTACGGCACAATAGACCCTTATAAATATATCTCTTTCAGGTTCTAGACGAGGCCGACCAACTAAGAAAAATCTTTTGTCCGATAGAGATGCAGGTTTGCCACATTTCACAAAACCAAACCTAATTTGCATGTTACATCTTCTATTCTGTTCTACACATAAGCATTTACTTTGCTTGAGTAACAAAATGTCTTTAACAAAGTGTTTGTGCTTAGGATGAGCAAGCAACATTTTATCAAAACACTTAACTCTTTAATGGTGGAATATAAGAATAATTAGCAAGCACACTACATTTTTAGGGGCATACATACTTGAACTCTTTTCATATGTTGTTCTCAAAACCATGGCTCGTAGATTTATTGGTAATTATTATTCAGAAGGTTTCCTGGCAAGTCAAACACATTTGTGAAATATTTGAGAAATTTTATTTCAGACTGACATGTAGCGACTTGTTACAAAAAAGAGAGCAGGCTAATGTCTACTTCACAACCTTCTTCTTGTAGACGTTGTTGGGCCTCCAAGTGCAGAGGTTTGTAGGACAGTAGCAAATTTCCCTCAAGTGGATGACCTAAGGTTTATCAATCCGTGGGAGGCGTAGGATGAAGATGGTCTCTCTGAAGCAACCCTGCAACCAAATAACAAAGAGTCTCTTGTGTCCCCAACACACCCAATACAATGGCAAATTATATAGGTGCACTAGTTAGGCGAAAAGATGGTGATACAAGTGCAATATGGATGGTAGATATAGGTTTTTGTAATCTAAAAATATAAAAACAGCAAGGTAACTAATAATAAAAGTGAGCACAAACAGTATTGCAATGCTAGGAAACAAGGCCTAAGGTTCATACTTTCACTAGTGCAAGTTCTCTCAACAATAATAACATAACTGATCATATAACTATCCCTCAACATGCAACAAAGAGTCACTCCAAAGTCACTAATAGCGGAGAACAAACAAAGAAATTATTGTAGGGTAGAAAACCACCTCAAAGTTATCCTTTCTGATCGATCTATTCAAGAGTCCGTAGTAAAATAACACGAAGCTATTCTTTCTGTTCGATCTATCATAGAGTTCATACTAGAATAACACCTTAAGGCACAAATAAACCAAAACCCTAGTGTCCCCTAGATACCCCAATGTCCCCTCAAGTATCCGTGGGCATGATTATACGATATGCATCACACAATCTCAGATTCATCTATTCAACCAACACAAAGTACTTCAAAGAGTGCCCCAAAGTTTCTACAGAAGAGTCAAGACAAAAACGCGTGCCAACCCCTATGCATAAGTTCACAAGGTCACTGAACCCGCAAGTTGATCACCAAAACATACATCAAGTAGATCACGTGAATATCCCATTGTCACCACAGATAAGCACATGCAAGACATACATCAAGTGTTCTCAAATCCTTAAAGACTCAATCCGATAAGATAACTTCAAAGGGAAAACTCAATCCATTACAAGAGAGTAGAGGGGGAGAAACATCATAATATCCAACTATAATAGCAAAGCTCGCGATACACCAAGATCGTACCACATCAAGAACACGAGAGAGAGAGAGATCAAACACATAGCTACTGGTACATACCCTCAGCCCCGAGGGTGAACTACTCCCTCCTCATTATGGAGAGCGTCGGGATGATGAATATGGCCACCGGTAAGGGATCCCCCCTTCGGTAGGGTGCCGGAACAGGGTCCCGATTGGTTTTTGGTGGCTATAGAGGCTTGCGGCAGCTGAACTCCCGATCTATTGTGCTCCCGGATGTTTTCAGGTATGAGTATATATAGGCAAAAGAAGTCGGTCAGGGGAGCCACGCGGAGCCCACGAGGGTGGGGGGCACGCCCTGGACCCTCGTGGCCACCTCGTTGCTTCCCCGACGTCCACTCCAAGTCTCCTGGATTGCGTTTGTTCCAAAAAGATTCTTCCGAAGGTTTCATTCCGTGTGGACTCTGTTTCATATTCATTTTCTGTGAAACACTGAAATAGGCAAAAAACAACAATTTGCACTGGGCCTCCGGTTAATAGGTTAGTCCCAAAAATAATATAAAAGTGCATAGTAAAGCTCATTAAACATCCAAAATAGATAATATAATGGCATGGAACAATAAAAAATTATAGATACGTTGGAGACGTATCACAGGCCATATAACAAATAGCCAAAAATTAATTCTTGTTTTGGGTGCCGTAAAGAAAATTCTGGTATGGCCTATCTCGACTTGATAGGGACAGTGTCCGGTGAGCTGAAATGCATGATCTGTGTGCATCTTAAAATATGGCCTAGGAGTTCTCACCTATCTAGATTCTAGACTAGATATGCGGTCTATATTTTTTCTTTGTTGAGCAATCTTGTGATATACTCATACTGGTTTTGACTAGGTTTTCTCAGGGATCCTTCAGATGATAACGTAACTCCTATTGTAGAGGAGTTTTGTAGACGATTAGCACCTTCAAGTGCCGCTCAACAGGGAGGATAATTTAAGTGGCTAGAATTATGTGGAAGGTGTTGAAAACATGGGTAACTTTAGTCGCCTTGGAACTATTAAAGATGAGAGGCGTGATCTTTTATTTTTCATGTTCTATCTCTAACATGTGGAAGGTGCCAAGTGCAGTACTCCCTTTCATAGTTCATGTGCTCTATGGAGTATGTTTTATCACATATGGTCATGTGCAGTATCCAATTTCCCTTTGATGACTAACAATTGGAACAAAACGTTGGAAGTAATGCAAAAGAAAGTTATGGATACAAACTTCTGGTTGGGGTGTGGTCAGTTGGCCAGACCATGCCTGAGAAGAAAATTCTAATGTATATAGAGTCTTGACACCAAACTATTATACCATGATGCCTATCAAAGTCTTCTTGTACGACCAATTATGCTGATGAGTGTTGTGTGTTTCACAGGTCTGGTCCTATTGCATTGATAGTTGGAGCGGCATCATTGAATCAGAGGCTTTATCCATGGTGACTTGGTGAGATAAAGTGCTGATGAGTTGTGCATTTTGAAGGTCTGGTCCTATTGCCTTGGTAGTTGGAGCGGCATTGCTTGTGATGGCCATGGTTGGTGAGCACCTAGAGACGTTATACTTGCTCGAACAATTTAAACAGGAGCAGCACCACGCAATCAGACCCAAAATACAGCTCGAATCATTTAAATAAGTGTGTTTTGTTACGATGAATGCCTCTTTTATTTCGCAAGCTCCTGAGCTCCTATAGAGTTCTCTTTTTGCGAAACCTATGGTTTGAATATGCATTTTAAGGACTGATCTTCTATAACTATACTCTGTATCTCCTAGCACACAACCATTATGATTGTTTCTTGTATGAGTATGAACATTAGGATTTCACAACAGCAGGTTCAATTCTTTTGAGGGAACTCCCCTCTATGAAAGATGCTCGAGCAACATGTTCCATAAGTTTCTTTGTCCCCTCACATGACATGCATTTGCATATGATATTCTATTCCTTTTGAAAGATTGTATGCTAAAATCTCTATTTTTGTGGAGATACTTGGACTCAAAAGAGATTAGTTGACATCAAGCGATACAAACAAGTGACCCACTAGAGATTCTTGTATATAAGCAATTGGCTAAACGAGTGTATTTGATTTCTTGGTTGTATCCTGTTAGGTGTACTATAGTGGTGACCAATATCAATGCTTTGATCACATTAAATTGCACACAATATTTCTCTTCTGCTTGAAACAGAAAAGTAAACCATTTTGCTATTAAGTGATGTGCTCAGATTAAGTTTGTGCTCCCCTAAAAGAAGTTTGTACCTGAATTAGTCTACTTACAAAAAATATGTACTATTCGGAGTATCTAAATTGTGTGCTAAGCTTTAAAAAATAAAATTAAGTTATATTCATGGACTTGATGACCAAAATACTACTCAAAATGAGCAGGAACATTCAAATGCCCAAAGACTTCCTTCAAGCTAGGGGGTTGTATAAGCGAACGACCGAAAACAGGGTGGGGATGAAAGCTCTAAGGAAGTAGGCAGGACTAAGATGTGACTCACCATCGTCTAATCTAGGCGCTTGCTGACCTAGGTAATGAACGGTGACATAGGGAGGGCAGAGAGGGCAGAGACACACCGGCAATGGAGGTACATATCCAGATTCTCCCTCATCTCCATAGACATGGAAGAGCTCGCTGAAATGTGCTACTTGCGGGGGCATGCCGCCATGGGATTTCTGCTTGGACCGACAATATGTGATTTGTTGTCATATGGCCATGGCTTGTGGGGATAAGCAGTGTGTGAGGTGCCCATTGAGGGACTGGTTCAAGCGAGTAACCATGATTACCATTCCGGACAAAGCATATGGTACATTTAAATTTGTATAGAGCAAGTAATCGTAGCAATGTGCATGGCATAATGGAACGAAGTAAATTGAAGGCTCTGTAGGTGCTGTCATCAGAGACTACAACGGTAAGTTCATAGCTGCCGCGAATATTTTTTTTTGAAATCTACTATGATGCTTTCATAGCAGAAGCAATTGCAGTTAGGTTTGGCCTAAACCTCGCCGCACAGCTGGGTGCAACAAAATTGAAGTAAATTCCGATAGCATGGAGGTGATTTCAGCACTGAAAGAGGAATACTCATCTTCGGTGGCCAGCGCGATCTTCGATGATTGTTATTTCATGTCTTTAGATTTCAGTCATATTGTTTTTGAACATTGTTATAGAGAGAACAATAAAGTAGCCAGCCCTGATGGTTGTTATTACTCTTATTGTCTCTGATTCTACATTTGTAGCCAATTAATAAAGAAGGGGTTGATTTTAAAAATAAAATAAAAATAGAACGAAGTAAATTTATGGAAGGAGGACATTTTAGTTAACAAGATCATTGTTTTAGTTTCTTTTTCTCGGGTATACATCACATTCTATGATGGGCCCGTTCGATGTTCAAACTTCAAACACCCAAACGTATGATGAAGAAATGAGCTTCCACCTTGAAGGGGAAGTTTATATATATATATATATATATATATATATATATATATATATATATATATATATATAGGGCTGGACTATTCTGTTACCGGTAACAGAATATTATTCACCAGCCAGCAACGCACCCCACCCCCACCACCCGCCGCGACCACTGCCCCACCACCAGCCCGCGGCCGCCGCGCCTCCACCAGCCGGCGACGCGCCGCCCCCACCATCCATCGCGGCTGTCGCCCTACCTCCCGCCGCGGCCACCGACCGACCACCAACCCGCGGCCGCCGCGCCTCCATCAGTTGGCAACGCGCCAACCCCACCTTTCATCGCGGCTGCCGCCCTACCTCCCGTCGTGGCTGCCGCCCCACCACCACTCCACGGCCACCGGCCCACCACCAGCCCGTGGCCGCCGCGCCCACCTTCCATCGCCGCCGCCGCTCCACCTCCCATCATGGCCGCCATCCACCAAGACAACCGGCCGACCGTTCACGGATCAGGCGGGTACTCGCACGTTGAGGTGGTGTTGCTCTGGCGAGCTCCTCCATTCCCGACCACGACACGTCCATGGCGGCCTCCTCCATTCCGTTTCCTCCTCCAATAAGTTCAATCATTCAGGTATTACCAGTGCAAGATGACCTGAAGCACCGACAAGTCGTGCCATTTGCGAGGTGTCAGTTCAGGCCGGCAGGGATGCACAGTCCAGGAGTGGCACGTAGATGCGCGCAATAGTGATAGTAGCTACCACCTCGCGGGCATACACGACGAGCTGCACACGCCGCCATCTACGTGCACGTGTGGATGCGACAGTGGCATGTTGCCGGGTGCTTGTCCAGCAGCAAGACACAACTGTTGTGGCCATGGGCGGGCTATCAGCAGTATGCAACGCAAGGCTCAACTAGTTCCTTCTTCCTGTTTCATAGTAGTGTGCACGCTATATGTTTGTCAAAATGTCTCAATGAGTTACAGTACTAGTTCTTGCGTGGTTGTGCTCTATTCTAGCTGCCCTTGCTTGCTACTTGCTACAACTCAAATTAGTTTCTTCCCTGTATTATTAGATGGAGAGAGAAAAAAGTTTGATCTTCCTACCATCTATTCCCATTGAGAGGAAAAAATAAGCTGACACTTTCTTCCCTGTATGTATGCATGGAATGGATAGTAAATATTGTTTTTCGGTGAGTGTAAAGAACAAACTATTTTAGGATGATGCATTTTGTTGGTTTAGAGCGTAGTAAAAGTGTCATGGCCAGCGCTTTAGTGGCAGAAAAGTGGAACCTGCAGGAGATGCCACGAGGGGCGAGGACGTCCAACTCGGCGAGATTAACGTCATCGTCGACCCCATGTTCGCTGGCAAGACCACCGTGGTTCTCCGCCGGCACCGGTAGGTACTCACCCTGGTGCCGTCTCTTGCTTACTGATTCATTTCGCCCCTGTTCCTGTCAGTCAGTCAGAGTTATCTAGTAAGAAGAAAAATGAAGACTGAGAAGAGTAGGTATTAAGCCAAGTATATAAAACTAATGTGCTTCAAAGTGTTTTCTTAAATGCATAAACAAAGATCTATTTTAGTTCAGTTCAAAATTTAATTTTAGTTCAGTTCATCATGAGCAGTAGTCCAAGGCCTCAGCTCCACTTTCCTCTGTAGTGACGATCGCATCAGCTTCACCATCTCCTTTCTGCTGCAGTCCATGGCTGGAGCTTGCCGGTGATGGCGGATGTGGAGCTTCACCACCATTCGCAGCTCCAAACCGTGATCCAGTTCTTCGTGAGGCTCTCGAGCTTGAATTTTTTCCGATTCATCTAATGTAAGCTATTCGGTACATCTAATTCCCAATCGTAAGTACGATTCCCTTTATGTTTTCCATTTTCTTCCTATAACACAAAACATGCACTGTAGGATGAAATGAGAAGATATACTAAAAGAAAATGTGTGGTGGCGCTGTCCATGTTTTCAATTTAAACCACTAGCTTTTTTATACACAAAAAAATCTGCAAATATGTTTGCTACTGTGTGTTTCTAATTGAACCATGCAAATTTCATTTGATGGCATTCGGCAAAATTGCTACTGTGTGTTTCTAATTGAACCACTAGCTTTTTTTTCATTTGATGGACATTCAAGGCAGCAAGCACACACATGTTCTAGTCAGTCTGTGTGTGTGTGTGTTCTCATTAGTCACTCGCCTCTCAGTCCGTCTCTCGAAAGATACCTAGTGTCGCCTTGTGTATTTTCATCAGTTCATGTGTGTTTGTTCTTGGCACACATTAGCCTGGTACCTGGATTAGAAAAAAATCTCCACATCATGTCTGCCTGAATTATTCTAGTGTGGTCTCCCAATCCAAGCATACTTCAGTTCAAGAAAAATCTCCAGACAAGTTCAGAGTAGTTCGCATTAAAGGTTTGATCCTTTTTTATTCGTTTGTTTTTGTTCAGAAAAGCTCCATGGCGTTTCTTGGGCAGCAGCATGCCCCTACAAAAAACTGTAAGTTTGAATTAGGAAAGATAAGTTCAGCCAAAATTAAAACTATTAAAAAACATAATGATTGTATGTTTTTTTCATATCGAACCGCGTACGTCACACCAGATCGATGCCTTCATCTACAGCAAGTCGATGTAGTACTACATGCGAAGTACAAAAATTACTACTAGTGAGAGTTCATTTAAATCCTGGTCAGTTCATCTCCTCAAAACATATTTACTTCTGCTCTGCTCTGATCTTTCTCCTGAATTGTTGATGATGCATCCTCTCTCTCATGATGTGATGTTGTTGCTCTCTCGTAGCTAAAACATGGTACCAAAAACATCCTATAGCTGACCACAATCTGTAATTCTGAAACTACATGTATTACTACTGGGAAGGTTCAAAAATCAGAACTCAACAAGTTCAACATGGTGCATGCCCCAGTTGAGACCATTGAGAGGGCGCACCGCGGCGTCATGGACTACATCAAGCACGCGCTCACCCTCTTCACCGACTTGGCCGCCGTCCTGATCATCATGGTAAACACCCCTAGCCACCTTGCTCGTCTACTCATCCTCCATGCACTATGGTTGCTAAAATTCGATTCGTTTTTATATGATGTGATCCATTGTGATGGCTGATGGTGTTGTGTTCCATTGCAGCTCAAGAACGCAGGCGACAATTCCGAGGACAAGAAGAGGAGGAGGTCCTGAGAGTGTCATATGTGCATCGTTTTTTCTTGTTTCAAAAGTAGAAGGGGAAGATGTAGAGGGTGGACTACTCAGGGCGATTGCTGCTGATGTTGTGTTGTGTTAGGTCAGCAAGTAGTGCTAAAATTATTTTGCAGGAAGAGAAGGCAGCGAGAAGATGTTCCAGGTGACACGCCCTTCCATCAAAACAAAATGTTCAAACATAGCAAGAAGTCAACAGAAAAAGATGTGGGGCTGCTAGACTTTTTCATAAGTTGTACGTAGCAAATCTGTAGTTATGGCATAAAAAGCTGAAATATTGTATATTGTATAATTCCATAAGCTGTACGTAGCAAATCTGTCCATGTGGATCAGTACAACTTACGTACAACCTTAAATTCACAAATCTTATAGTCATCTTTGTAGTACTCTTCGTAACACTTTGTAAAGCAAGAGTGGCCCATTTTCTGTAAGCAACAATTCAAACGTATCTATTGTATCAGTTCTTAAGATTATAGAAGAAAGTTTACTAGCCAGAAGGCCTAGAGAAGTCCACCTTATAATTTGCAAACCTTAAAAATAATGGTCAGTTTGAATTAAAAATCAGTTTGCATTAAGAAGAGTGATCAGATCAAATGAAAACAACGATCAGTTTGAATTAAAAATGACTAAATTAAAAAAATATGAACATTTTGAATTTAAAACAATCAATCAGTTCGAACTAGAAACAATGATTA
This sequence comes from Triticum aestivum, assembly GCF_018294505.1. Classification (NCBI taxonomy): domain Eukaryota; kingdom Viridiplantae; phylum Streptophyta; class Magnoliopsida; order Poales; family Poaceae; genus Triticum; species Triticum aestivum. Next base: position 80,981,087 of record NC_057813.1, on the reverse strand, counting down.
GTTTGAATTAAAAACAAGAAAGAAAAAAACGTTTCCATCCTCCCTCCGCTGGGATGGCGGTGCCGCGCGCCGTCCCAGCCTCCCTCCGCCGCCGCGCACCGCCATCCCCGCTCCGCGCCGCCACCACGAGCCCCTCCGTCGTGCGCCGCCACTCCGAGCCCCGCCGCCCTGCGCCTGTCACCCCCCCCCCCTTGCGCAGCATCCTATCGACCGGACCAGCCGCCGGCCGAATCCAGTCTCGCCCACGAGCTTCATCTTTTTCCTCGCCGAGACACGCGACAGCCACCCCAGTTCGGACGTAGTAAGTATCTCAGTACGAGTTAAAAACGGTGGTCCGTTCGGAATAAAAGAAATGGCAGAAATTCAAATTGTAAAAATTCAAGCAAAAAAGAAACCCCATGAAAATCCTGCTTAGTAAGTACCTCAATACAAGTCGTAAAATGAGAGAAGTTCAGAACATCGTTGTCAAAAAATGTCGAGTTCAAAAAAAATACATTTTCTTTTTGAATAAAATATCATTCAGTTCGATGATATAAACCATACAAGTACAGGGGCGACGATACAGTAAAACGTTGAAAACTTACAAGAAAAATATTACCCAAAAAACATAGCAAAGTCTAGTTAGTGAAAACACACTTAGTACAAACACATGCAAGCATCAGTACAAGTACTATTTTTCAGAACCATTCAAAATTACTCTACAAAAAATAGCTCAGTACAAACATACACATATATCAGTACGACTACTCTGTTTTTCAAACGAGAAAATAACAGGATCCGTTATGTCGTATTCAAAATTACTCTTAAACGGTTGCAAAGTAGAGAAAATGTTCAACATGACTAAGTTCTGAATTTTCGATAGCTATCCAACGGTATACTATTTTCCATATTTTGACAAACTTTTTAAAAAAATCACGTTCAAAATCAAATTTGACCGTATTCGAATTAGTTTTTAAACCGTAAGAAATTATAAAAACATTTCTATAAGAAAAAGTTGCGCATTTTCTATAGCTTTCCAACGCCGTATAATTTGCGTCAATCCGACAAACTGTTTGTAAAAAATTGCGAAAATACGTTTCGCCCAGAATTTCACCGTTTTTCAAATTACTTTTAAATCATATAGAATTAGAAAAAACAATACATATATGGAAGATGCGGATTTTCACCAGCTTTCCAACGCCATCTTATTTGCTCAATTCCAACAAATCGTTTGAAAATTGAGTCCAAAATACGATTCACGTTTTCGGTTTTGAAAAAAACGGTTTTTTCAAAACTGCTCTTAAACCATAATGATTTTGCAAAAACGTTCAATATACTTGAAATATGGTTGTCAAGAGCTTTCCAACGATATATTAAATGCCCCGCTCCAACAAAAAAATTAAAAAAAGTTTTTGAACTAAAGAAGACGATCTTTTAAACACAACTGAAAGCATCAGTTTAACCGCTTCAAAAACATCAGTACAACCACCTGAAACCGTCAGTTCAAAAAGGGTAACAAAATAATATTCTGTTACGTGTAACAGAATAGCCCAGATGTATATATATATATATATATATATATATATATATATATATATATATATATATATATATATATATACATGGATTTGCTATCAACAACCACTAGAGTGGGTGCTATCGGAACCGTCGGCTCTATTTGAGATTCGCACCTTCTGAAGATAAGGTTCCGAATTCCTGATTTGTTGATTTTCGCCATGACCGAAGCGGAAAGTTCTGAAACCTACCTTTATGCTAGTGCACACCCTGTTTGGAAACCTAGCGCCTGACATGTCACTGTATTTTAGGGCGATAGCAGCGGCTCCTTTCTTGTGCTGCAGAGTGCGACAGTAAACCTTTTCGGTAAACAGCTGCAGGGTCCAGTTTAGCTCATTTTTAGCAAGAGTTCCTTGCTGCGTTGCCCCGTGGTGAAGTTCAAAACTGACATTTTGGGTATTGTTCAACTCATTATGCAAGGTTCCGCACCGTTTTGGGTGGCTCTTTATGTAGCAGCAGGGGTTTTGCGTTTAATCCGGCCACCGAAACAACGTGCGTGAGTAAGTGTGTAGTAACGTACGCAACACCGTCCAACTGCCCCTGCCCTCTGAACCTGCACCGTCCATCCGATAGCAATAGATGAAGCCATGTTCCAGCTTTATTGTTATTGCTTCTAAGATTTTTCAGTCATAACATTTCTCCCCTTAGCCAGCGCCTCCACCTTCTCTGAACCCAACAACGCAGTCTGGGCTTCATTTGTATCAACGGTGATGGATCCGGCTGGAGATCATAGTGCAAGCAGGGCAAGCCAGCACGTCGGCGTTGTTCCAACTAAAAGCGTGTTTGCAGGAACCATCGGCCTCGGCCCTGCTTCAGTCGAGCTCCAGCTGCTATCTGGGCTTTTAGCAGGAGAGCAAACGACCACCCTCGTGTGTAAGATAGTCGCCGGGCATATTTTTCCAAGCCTACTCGTGAATCCGAGCACGGGCCGGCCTCCCCGCCTACGATCAATACGTACAAGTGGATCCCGACAAGAAAGACCAGGAAAGCTCTGAACTTGGGATTCGAGGACTCACGAGAATCGTTGGTTGGCCGGTGCAGTGTTTTTTGTTTGACTTTACCCATTATAATCTTTGTTCTTTTCTGCTGCACCTAGTCCCTACTCATGTTCTTCTTTCCAGCTGGCCCTTCCCGGGTCAAACTGCTCGTACGGGGCCCCCGTACCAGCCAATGCACAACGCCACCTCCCTTTGGCCTGGTCTTCTCATCTTTTTGCTGCCGCCCGCAGCCCCGTGATGCAGTACATACATCTTGCTCATGATGCAGCTATTTTCAAAGCCACCCAGGCTGCCCTTTGCACGCCCGTCCACACTGTAGCAATAGTTTCGACGCAGCTATGGCGGCTAGCTCGCCGGCGTAGAAGGTGCTTGGCGTCGACTCCTGTGATATGCAATTTATTTTTTATACCCTGATAAATGTTTCTGAAATGGTGTGCAGTACATTTTTCCGTTTATCCCCTGTAATGAACATCAAATTGTTTTGCGTTCAGAGTTGTTACAATTTTTCCCTTTCTAACAATTAATATCTGTTTTTTCCACGTGTCATTTTTTTGGGTGCTACGTTTTAAAAAAAAGCCAATAACACAGTATAATGGGTTTAAAACTCTGTAAACACATGCACACTGGTGCTTGCGCCGACGTGCTTTTTTTAACCATTTGATCGTTTTTAAAGTACTCCCTCTGTCCCAAAAATCTTGTCTTAGATTTGTCTAAACACGGATGTATCTAGATATGTTTTAGTGTAAGATACATCCGTATCTAGACAAATCTAAGACAGGAATTTTGGGACGGAGGGAGTACAAAAAATGATGTATAATTAGCCCACATAACTATTTTTGCATGTGTTGGAAATTAAATTCAGAAGAGAAGGAATTGTATTTTAAAAACTAGGTTTGAACTAGGGGCATGAGCTGCGAGCATGCAGAACTTATGAAAAATTTCCAAAATGATTTGGGGTGCGACAATAACGAAGGACGGTTCTTGCTCTCGATATGGAAGGGACTTGGTGGTGGGAATGCACACAGGGGGCATGGGTGGGGTACGGTTCGTTCTGTGCAAAAAAGGGGTTCCCCACTCGGAGCGGCGTGAGGCTCCGGCAGTAAAAAGGAGTGTTCTATCCCTTTGAAGACGTCCCGGGGGGGGGGGTTCAATATGGGAATGCATGTAGGAGGTTCGGGAGTCATATCCGTAGCGAGGGAGAATATAGTTGCACATCCATATACATGTGTTTATCAAACGTCTCGTTCAACAACCCAAAATGACATGATTGGGGGGGGAGGGGGTCGACTCGGTGCTACGGTATCAACTGACTATGAAGCCAACATCCATTTCTGGTGTCGCTGGCACGCGAATTTTCCTTACCGTTCCTCAACCGAGGTGCTTGAGGTTATAACACAATGAAATGTAGTCTCCTCCATCGATGAGATTGCAGGTTTGTTTTGTTCTTTGGGGGCGATGCCTAAACAATGCGCACGTGATGTTTGTTTTATAATGTAATGGAATGGGCAACTCTTCCATGGGTGGCCCAATGAGTTTACAGAACTACGTGAAAGTTCCCCGCGCTCAACAGAGAGTTCCCTTCATCGGGAGCAAGTGGGGTTCGTGCAGTAAGGAAGGGTTGTTCTCATCCTCTATATTTTTGTGTGACGAGGTTCCCGCAATAAAAACGAGGGCTCTCTATCTCAAGGAGGTGGGAACCGGGGGTGGGGGGTGCGAATGCGTATAGAATGTCCGTGCAAATGTCCCGCGAATGTTCCTCAACACCTCAGAGGGGTCCCTCGGCCGGGATTCTTGAGGATATAACACAATTAAATGGATGGTTATGCAGACATGAGAAGGGGGGTTTGTTTTGTTCTTGGGGGGAGATGCCTAAACATGCACGCGCGAGGCTGCTTTCGTAATGCTGCACGGTTCCTTTCGCGCAGAAAGAGAGTTCCCCCTTCCTACAATAATGAAGGACAGTTCTCGCCCTATATATTACGGGGCAAGGGTCCAACAGCAAATACGAGTGTGCTCTCTCTCAGGGCGGCGTGAACCAAGGTGGGGGGGTGTGGGAATGCATATAGGAAATCCGTGCGTCATATTCAAAAAATCTCGTTCAAGTCAAAAAATGAGATGACCAGGGGGTTGGTTCGGTGCTACTGGTTCAAATGTGTATGAAACCAACATCCTTTCCTTGTATCGCCGTCCCGCGAATGTTCCTCACAAACTCAGAGGGGCCTATCAGCCCGTGTTGCTTGAGGATATAACCCAAATAAATGGAGGGATATCCATTAGTGAGATGGTGTGTTTTTTTGTTCTTCAGGGGAGATGCCTAAACATGCATGCGCGAGGCGTGCTTTCATAATGTTGCACGGTTTCTTCCACGCAGAAAGAGAGTTCCCTCTTCAGCACAGGGTGAGGTTCCGACACGTCTCTACCAAGACGAAAAACCAAACGATAGGGGGGTCGATTTTGGTGTGTTGCCCGATGAGTTTGAAAACTCCTTGAAGGTTCCTCGCGCGCGAATGGAAGGTTCCCTCGTCAGTAGCGGGTGGGGTTCCTGCAATAATGAATGGTAGTTCACACCCTCCATATATAAGACAACATTCCCACTGTAAATACGAGGGTTCTCTCTCAAGGAGGAGGGCACCGTGGTGCGGTGTGGGATTCATATAGGAGGTCCGTGTGTCTCTACACAGACGGAATACATATAGAGGGCCCACGTTACATTCACATGATTCTGACCGTGTGAAGGAGAAGACTCGCCCGTCCATGTACATATGGTCTGTCGCGTCTTGTTGAAGGCAAAAAGTGACATGACAGGGGGGAACCATTTAGCGCTACTGTATAAGACTTGTGCGAAACAAACATCCGTTTCTGCCATGGTGGAGGTCCGGCGTCATATGCATATGGTTTTGACCATGCCAAGGAGAAGACTCGCCCATCCATATACATATTGTTTTCACGCGTCTCGAACGAGACGAAATAAATGATAGGGGGGTCGATTTCGGTTCTACAGAAGGATTCTGTTATCGCCGTCTTGGGAATGTTCCCTTAGCCGGGGTGCTTGAGGGTATATCAGAATTAAATGATGCACTATCCATCGGTGATGTGGTTTTTTTGTTATGTTTTCTCGGGAAATTCCTAAACGTGCACACACGAGGCTACTTTATAAATGGAATATAAGGTGCAACTATTCCATGTGTTGCCCAATGAGTTTGCAGAACTACTTGAATGTTCCTCACGCGCAAACGGAAGGTTCCCTCGTCGGGAGTGGTTGGTGTTCCTGCAATAATGAAGGACAGTTCTCGCCCCTATATATTAAGGGGCAAGGGTCCAACAGCAAATACGAGTGTGCTCTCTCTCAGGGTGGCGTGAACCAAGGTGGGGGTGTGGGAATGCATATAGGAGATCTGTGCGTCATATTCAAAGCATCTCGTTCAAGTCAAAAATTGAGATGACCAGGGGGTTGATTCGGTGCTACTGGTTCAAATGTGTATGAAACCAACATCCTTTCCTTGTATCGCCGTCCCGTGAATGTTCCTCACAAACTCAGAGGGGCCTATCAGCCCGTGTTGTTTGAGGATGTTGGGGTACGTTGCAGAAAATAAAAAAAAATTCTACGGTTTCGCCAAGATTAATCTATGAGTTCATCTAGCAACAAGAGAGAGGAGTGCATCTACATACCATTGTAGATCGAGCGGAAGCGTTCAAGAGAACGGGGTTGAGGGAGTCGTACTCGTCGTGATCCAAATCACCGGAGATCCTAGCGCCGAACGGACGGCACCTCCGTGTTCAACACACGTACGGTCAGTGTGACGTCTCCTCCTTCTTGATCCATCAAGGGGGAAGGAGAGGTTGATGAAGATCCAGCAGCACGACGGCGTGGTGGTGGATGCAGCAGGGATCCCGCCAAGCGTTTGCGGGAGGGAGAGGTGTAGCAAGGGGGAAGGGAGGCGCCAAGTTCAAGGGTGCGGCTGCCCTCCCTCCCCCCTCTTTATATAGGGACCCTTGGGGGTGTCGGCCCTAGGAGATTGAATCTCCAAGGGGGGGCGGCGGCCAAGGGGGTGCCTTGCCCCCCAAGGCAAGTGGAGGCGCCCCCTCCCCTAGGGTTCCCAACCCTAGGCGCAGGGGGGCCCTAGGGGGGGCACCAGCCAACCAGGGGCTCGTTCCCCTCCCACTTCAGCCCATGGGGCCCTCCGGGATGGGTGGCCCCACCCGGTGGACCCCCCGGGACCCTTCCGGTGGTCCCAGTACAATACCAGTGACCCCTGAAACTTTCCCGATGACCGAAACTCGACTTCCCATATATAATTCTTTACCTCCGGACCATTCCGGAACTCCTAGTGACGTCCAGGATCTCATCCGGGACTCTGAACAACTTTCGGTTTGCTGCATACAAATATCTCTACAACCCTAGCGTCACTGAACCTTAAGTGTGTAGACCCTACGGGTTCGGGAGACACGTAGACATGACCGAGACGGCTCTCTGGTCAATAACCAACAGTGGGATCTAGATACCCATGTTGGCTCCCACATGCTCCTCGATGATCTCATTGGATGAACCACGTTGTCGAGGATTCAAGCAACCCCGTATACAATTCCCTTTGTCAATCGGTATGTTACTTGCCCGAGATTCGATCATTGGTATCCCAATACCTCGTTCAATCTCGTTACCGGCAAGTCACTTTACTCGTACCGTAATGCATGATGTCGTAAACAGACACTTGGTCACTTTGAGCTCATTATGATGATGCATTACTGAGTGGGCCCAGAGATACCTCTCCGTCATACGGAGTGACAAATCCCAGTCTCGATCCGTGTCAACCCAACAGACACTTTCGGAGATACCCGTAGTATACCTTTGTAGTCACCCAGTTACGTTGTGACGTTTGGTACACCCAAAGCACTCCTACGGTATCCGGGAGTTACACGATCTCATGGTCTAAGGAAAATATACTTGACATTGGGAAAGCTCTAGCAAACGAACTACACGATCTTGTGCTATGCTTAGGATTGGGTCTTGTCCATCACATCATTCACCTAATGATGTGATCTCGTTATCAATGACATCCAATGTCCATAGTCAGGAAACCATGACTATATGTTGATCAACGGGCTAGTCAACTAAAGGCTCACTAGGGACATATTGTGGTCTATGTATTCACACATGTATTATGATTTTCGGATAACACAATTATAGCATGAATAAAATACAATTATCATGAACAAGGAAATATAATAATAATCCCTTTTATTATTGCCTCTAGGGCATATTTCCAACAGAGGATATAACCCAATTAAATGGAGGGATATCCATCAGTGAGATGGGGTGTTTGTTTTGTTCTTCAGGGGAGATGCCTAAAAATGAACGCGTGAGGCGTGCTTTCGTAATGTTGCACGGTTCCTTCCATGCAGAAAGAGAGTTCCCCCTTCAGCACAGGGTGAGGTTCTGAAAAAAATGAATGACGGTTCTCTCTCTATCGAGACGGTGTATACCGGTGTGTGGGTATTGGCATACATGTAGGAGTTCCCGCGTCGTATGCATATAGTTTGGACAGTGCGAAGGAGAAGACACCCCCAGCCATAGACATTCGGTTTTGTTGGGTCTCGCTGAAGACAACAAGTGACAAGACATGGGGGCGTGATTCGGTGCTACGGAATCAGATGTGTATGAAACAAACATCCGTTGCTGCTGGGTGGGGGTCCGGTGTCATATGCATATGGTTTTTCACGTGCCAGAAAGAAGACTCGCCCATCCATGTACATATTGTTTTGACACGTCTCTACCAAGCCGGAAAATTGAATGATAGGGGGATCAATTTCGGTGTGTTGCCCGATGAGTTTGCAAAACTCCTTGAAGGTTCCTCGCGTGCTAACGGAAGGTCTGACCTAGGGTTTCGCCTATTGCCCAAAAAGGGGCCCAAGTAGTGCCAATGGCAGTCCCTCCGAGAAAGGGAACGCCCCCCACCAGCCAAACACCCCGCTCTCCCCGCCGCAAGTGTTCGCAGCGCCGTCCTAGAATGCTGATATTTGCAGTAATGCCGAAGGTGGCACGGAGCGTCGCCGGACTTGCGAGCTTCGTTACAGGGCGTGGGTTGTGTGGCCAAGCGTAATGAAAGACAACGATATGTGATGGTGGCCGGAGCCCCGCACAAACTAGGGACTGGAAAACGCAGATGAAAGGACTTCCGGGAGCAGAGTAGTGGAGTGCCGGCTAAACCTATGAGCTGCAAGGAGGTGTAGCTCCTGGGTCGAGCTGGCAACTCAAAACTGGCGGCCTTTTTCTTAAATGTTCACATTGTTTTCAAACCACATCAGCACTTTGTATTACTCTCCGTATTTTCATTTTTTACACCTTAAACCACATCGGCGCTTGTATTACTCTTCATGTACTTACTTTTTTTAGTTCAAACGGAGATGTGCAGGGATGGATGGTGGGGCGATGCCAAACAGACAACGAGCTAGGGAGGTCAGAGAAGATAGAAAAAAAACAGAATTTCCAGTAGTCTAAAAAGATTTTTAAATAAGGACCAAAAAATGCATGCATGTTCAAGTTGTTGTACAAGCACCGGGGGCAGCTTTCTGTTGAATGGAACGTGTACGCCGTGTTCGCTGCCGGTCCGTGAGGTGGGCAAGGTTGAATCCATGCAGTATATGTTTGGACGGGTGAGGTGCAGTGATTCATGCTTATTCATGGTTTGAGAGTGGATTTTTGCATGGATGAATGTATTTTTTATTGCGAAAAACGAACTACCGAGCCAGCAAAACATCTGCAGATTGGAGCGCTGCTTGGTCAATATTTTTGCGTGGCTGTCATCGGGATGTAGGCAGTGGCGGGCAGTGATGATGTTTCGGCCGGTTGGGGGAGGTTCGAACCTTCAGGAAAAGGTTCTCCACAGCCCGCCTACGCACACCATGGGCCCAAGGCCGGTGGTCCAAGCCTGCTGCACTGCGTGTTTTGCAGCCTAGTTCTGCCCATGTGCAGCCCGCCTGGTCCACTTTCGCTATAAGAGATAAAAAGCATCAAATGAAAAATGGAATGAAATGCAAAAGAGGTAAGAGGAGGGACCAGATCCCCACGCGAATGAGCACTTGTGATTGCAGCCGCGCTAGTAAAACTTTTTATCTTTGCTTTTCCCTATATATATATATATATATATATATATATATAAAGTGTTACTATTCATCATCCAGGGTGCAGCAGATTAAATTATTTTGCACCCGATGTAATCTTACAATCGCTTCCTAAATAAATTACGTTTAAACTATAAATGGTTACATGCATATTGATTCAATATGTAAATTTTGGTATAAACAAACCAAAATATAGGTTGTAAGACCAGAAAAATCACATTTTATGTACGTTTTACACTATGTTTTTACATTCGTAATTTTACGTAACATGAAATATTTTTTACGACAAGTACATATTTTCTTACGTTCTCTTTTTATGTATGAAATAAGACAAAATTTACGAAACGTAAAAATAAAAATATGGTGCATTGATGTCAAAATAGAAAGGGGGTGAAGAATAATTATTTCTCACCCAAGGTGACGAATAGCGCGACCCTTTTTGAACTGGGCTATTCATATACATACATATCTGGGCTATTCTGTTACGCGTAACAGAATATTATTCTCTTACCCTTTTTGAACTGACGGTTTCAGATGGTTGTACTGATGTTTTCGAAGCGGTTGAACTGATTCTTTCAGTTGTGTTTAACATATCGTCTTCTTTAGTTCAAAACCTTTTTGTAATTTTTTTGTCGGAACAGGGCGTGTAATATATCGTTGGAAAGCTCTTGACAACTATATTTCAAGTATATTGAACGTTTTTGCAAAATCATAATGGTTTAAGAGCAGTTTTAAAAAAAACCGTTTTTTCAAAACCGAAAATGTGAATCGTATTTTGGACTCAATTTTCAAACGGTTTGTCAGAATTGAGTAAATAAGATGGCGTTGGAAAGCTGCTAAAAATCCGCATCTTCCATATATGTATTGTTTTTTCTAATTCTATATGATTTAAAAGTAATTTGAAAAACGATGAAATTCTGGGCAAAAGGTATTTTCGCGATTTTTTGCAAATGGTTTGTCAGATTGACGCAAATGATACGGCGTTGGAAAGCTACGTAAAATGCATAACTTTTTTGTATTGAAATGTTTTTCTAATTCCTTACGGTTTAAAAACGAATTTGAATACGGTCAAATTTGATTTTTTTTAAAAGTTTGTCTAAATGGGGCAAATAATATAAAGTTCGATAGCTACCGAAAATGCAAAACTTAGTCATGTTGAACGTTTTCTCATACTTGCAGCCGTTGAAGAATAATTTGGATTACGGTGAGACCCATCATGTTGTTTTTATTCAAAAAACAGAGTACTCGTATTGATATATTTGTGTGTTTGTACTGAGGTATTTTTCACAGTAGTTTTGAATGGTTCCAAAAAAAGTACTTGAACGGATGTCTATATGATTTTGTAGAGAGCGTGTTTCCACATACTAGACTTTACTTTGTATTTATTTAAAAAGTTTTTAATACGGCAAGACACATCCTGTTGTTTTCCTGTCTGATAAACAAAGTACTCGTATTGATATATGTGTGTGTTTGCAGTGAGCTATTTTTCACAATCCGGAATGTTCACGGGGTTGATCACTTGAATTTGTAGAAATGTAACTTTTAGGTTTAGTTTAAAATGTGTTTCGACGTGTCATCATCACCGAACTTGCATGGTTTATATACTTGAATTGGCTGAATTTTCTTCTCCAAGAAATGTTTTTGTGTTTTGTGATAGTAACCATTGATGCAACAATCCATACCGAATTTGATATGCCCTTTGAACTGATTATAAAATACATACTGAACTGTCGACATATGGTAATGCATGAAAACAATTACATAATCATCCACAGGTTGTACATGTTGCAAACAATTATCAAATGCTAAGCTACAGTCTGTACACTTCTTTTTTTTAAACTCAACATTTTTTGACAACGATGTTCTGAACTTCTCTTATTTTACGACTTGTACTGAGGTACTTACTAAGCAGGATTTTCATGGGGTTTCTTTTTTTTCGCTTGAATTTTTACAATTTGAATTTTGGCCATTTCTTTTATTCCGAACGGACCACCACTTTTAACTCATACTGAGGTACTTACTATGCCTGAACTGGGGTGGCTGTCGCGTGTCTCGGCGAGGAAGAAGACAAAGCTCGGCGGTTGGTCCGGTCGGTAGGATGATGCGCAAGGCGGGGGGTGACAGGCGCAGGGCGGCGGGGCTCGGAGTGGCGGCGCACGACAGAGGGGCTCGGGGTGGTGGCGCAGGGCGGGGATGGCGGTGCGTGGCGGTGGAGGGAGGCTGGGACGGCGCGCAACAACCGTCGGAGGCGGGGACGGGCCGCGGCAGCCGCCGGAGGTCGGGACAGGCTGACGAGCTCGTCGGAGGGAGGCGCGCGGGGAGGATCTGGCACCCGTCGACAGGGAGGTGCGCGGGGAGGGGCCGACGCCCGTTAGAGGGAAGGCGCGCAGGAAGGGGCCGGCGAGCCTGTCGACGGAGAGGCGTGCGGACGGCCGCCTGGCAGCAGCGCGTGGGTCGGAGGAGCGACCCGTCACGGCGCCGCGGGCTCCCTCGCTCAGGCTGTCGTCGTCGCTCGCTCGCCCGCGACGGCTACCTCCGGCGGTAGGAGGCGGGTTAGGTTGGCGTCGGGTCGAGGAGTTTCTGCTGTGGCCTGCGTGTCGCGCCCTTATAGGGTCGAGGGGTAACAAAATAATATTTTGTTACTAGTAACAAAATAATCCAGCCCTATATATAACACCAGCAACCTCTTGTGATGTTCCTCATTGCCGCCGCCGCCACCACCAACATCAACAATGACGACCAGCTCATGAGACGGCTACTAGAGCGCTGGAGCCTTTTTGAGAAGGCAACACACTCGATATCAAGAGAGAGTGAGGCAGAGAGGAACAGAGATCGAGGGACTCATGGAGGGAAGGAGGGAGGAAGTGGGAGAGATATCTTGCAGGTACACATTGGTAGGACAACCTTGTTTTGAAATATATATAGAATTTGGTGGGAAGTCACGATGTGCTTGTTCCTAATCTATCAAACATCATAACTTTTATGTCGAATGTGTAGTAGAAATGTTCTTCAATAAATATGTTTTGGGATCTTGATATGTTTGTATGGTTGTAAATATATCCTTTCACATATCATTTCGGGAAACTGTTTTAGTTGGGAGAGAAAATAAATAAAGAAAAATACTCCCTTTGTCCCAAAATAAGTGTCTTAACCTTGGTATAACTTTATACGGACAGAGGGAGTAAAACACTTTAACAATAAAACATTTATTTTTGTTATCACTATATTATTTATATTATTAATTTTAAAAATTGCAGGAATGTGTTTGGATATTTTGTTTTTCATTTTATGCTCCGGTGGAACGGTAAAGAATTGGTCAAGCCGGACATGTTCTAGGACCTTCGACGTGTAATTTTCATACTAACTACACATATTGTTTGTGCAGGATGGGTATGAGTTGAGAAAGCAATTTTTATTATATTTGCTAAAACATCGTGGGAATGAAGCTAAAGGCAACTTTTCTGATATTGTGAAAGAATTTCTTAAGCGCATCATCTAGATATTGATAGTTTTTTAATAGATGTTTAGTTGGAACATCGCTCAGTTTGTTATATGGACATGTCGTTAATCTTTCCTTTTTTTATCAATTTAGATTGCAAAAATGGACTTCGATTATTGAATAATTGTGTTTGTGTTACACTGAACTATTTCAAGAGCCCATGGCAACGCACGAGCACTCTACTAGTATCCATAAAAAAAAGTTGCCAGCAAATTGGAGAAAAGAAAAACATTTCCAACTGTTCCGATAAACCATTCAAACTAGGCCTTTCTTCCCACAATGTTCATGGCAAGATGTCCTTCCTGTATACTTCCTCCGTTCCCAAATATAAGTCTTTTTAGAGATTCCAACAAGTGACTATATATGGAGCAAAATAAGTGAATCTATATTCTAAAATATGTCCGACATACATATGTATGTTGTAGTCTATTTGAAATGTCTAAAGATATTTACATTTAGGAACGGAGGGAGCATTTTTTACGGACTGGAAACCGCCTGAACTTCATTGCACGCCTTGTCAAAACTTCGTCAGAAAGCCTCCCAGCACCACGCCCATCGTGCTAACATGCCGCCGCTCGGCGGCCATCACACGCCTGCGCCGGTGGTCGTCACGCATGTCACTGACTGGCGGGTCCTAAACCATTACCTTTTTTGTTTAACTAAAACAAAATATAAATGAATTGAGGTGAAGGGGTTAACGGGAATTGACAAAAGTGGCTCTCGTACAAACCTAAATACCATCAGCAAGGTCCTTCATAGCTACTTCTTGCATTGTTGCAAGTTCTTGTTTGTTGCCATGGTGATTGGATATGGTGTTCAGAAACGCCGCGCCCATTGAGGATATATACAATCGTCATGGTAGTACCCCCATGTTGTAGTGGTGCCCGTTGACGGTGTGGTTGCTCGGCGGTGCTTCCCCATTACAAAGTCTTCTGAACAGTGAAGATCACAGAGCACATTGATGTCGTTGTGAGAACCAGACATCCCTAAGACAGCATGTCAGATCCACAAGTCCCTTGATGTGAGTTCTTCTAGTATGATGGTGGCATCTTTGGTTTGACCTTGATACATCACGCTCAAACCTTTGGGCAGTTTTTCCATTGCTAATGCATGCAATCAACTGGACCAAACATACCTGAAAAACTCTTGCCGCTCCAATAGCAATGAACCTTTTTGTATCATGCACATTTGGTTCTATCAGATACTCTGCTCCAAACACCTTCTCCACGGCTGGAGCAAATCTCACAGCGGTCTTTAAACATGTGCTCTCCCTCATCCGGACCATCTCACCAACGACATTAGTGGAGGTACCTAATGCAAGCATCCTAAAAGCAACTGTGCATTTCTGGTTAGTAGAGAACAAGAGTTGTCCGCAACAATCCACGTTGAGCCTGAAGTAGGGATCATGTGCCTCCACTCCCTCCTCCACACGCAAGACCAAGGGTTTGCGCATACGGAAGCGCCGACGAAACCATGTATCAGAGAATGTTGGTTCGTGCTTAAAGTATTCCTTGTAGAGCAGCCATGCTCCAGCGACCCTATCTCAGTTCAAAACTCCTATCCCTTTGATCTGACCCTTGAACTTCAGAATAGGCTCCAACTCCTTGTGCATCTCCTTCTGGATGCTCATGATCATCGACATCTTCGTACGAATCTGATGAACTGAAGAACTACTTTTGAATTAATTCATTGAGCTCCTCGTCTCCATACTCCTCATTCGATGAACCCTTTGTATCTATCATTTTGCCTACAAAAAATCACAAAAAACTGCTCAGACAATTTGTTGAACATATAGAGGGCAAGGTGTAGTTGAGAATAGCCGAACATACTGCAACAACGTCCGGGGCGGTGAGTTGGCACGGAGGACTTTTCCGGCGGTGGCGGCAGCGCCGAGCGGATGAGGGAGAAGTGAGGAGAGGAAAAGGGCTAGTCCAGCAAGGTTGGGGGGATTTGGTGGAATTCGTGGTGGGTCCTATCTGTCGAATCCGACATGGCGAATGCACCCCGAGAGCGTCTGTTTTTTATGTTGTGATCCAAATTCATATATATCAAGTATAAATGCTAACTTCTGAGGATCTGAGTGGAGGCCCCTTGCCAAGATCAATATTCACCTAGGTCATCACCATTGCACGGGATATGATCATCATTATAAATCCTCGGTGTTTGTAGCCTCTCTCGATATAGTGAAGTTTAGCTGGGTGGCATCCATGATCCCCCCCCTTCATGTTGGAGGTGTTTTCCACATTAAAATCTTGTTTCTCATGTGATTTATTTCATTCTACTTCATTCTTATTGTGTGTCATATCTCTAACACAACCTTCGCATATTCGTCCAAGATATGAATATGGGGTGTCAATTCAAACGTATATGAAGGTCTGAGGAGTCTTGTTAGATCACGGCCGGTAGATGTATAGGGCCACAGAGCCCTAGATGATCTATCTAGCGTGCACAAAGGGACAAATTTTCTTGGGGTTGAGCTTGAGCCGAGAGAAAGAACTGCCAAATGGGGCCTGAACTGAACTGACGTCTCGTGTGATTGGGTCTAGGCGACGAGCTCACTGTCAAGAAGTTAAGAGCATCTACACCCGTGGATAGCAAATCGGATGTAACGCCCCGAGACTGATGCGCCATGTGTTTTCTAGTTATTCACCGTCGTTGCCATGTCATTCGCTAGTGTGTTGCACTTTTCCATGTCATCATGTACATCTCATCTGCATGTTTTTTTCAAAACTTGCATCTGTTCGGGTCTCCCAGCTCTCTCCGTTGTCTGTTCTGAGCCCAGACACACTCGCACGCGCCCGCGACACCTCTGAAATATTATTTTATAAGTGGCATAAAAATGTTCTCGGAATGCGGTGAAAGTTGGCGTGCGGTCTTATTATAGCGTAGGTAGACCGCTTGTCAAATTTCGTCGCATTCGGAGTCCGTTTGATAGCCCAACCGTCATCCGTAGCGGCACCGTTGCCGGTCTCTTCGTCCGACGTTTTCGGTATCCGGAAACTTGTGCTGAGCTGCACTTCTCTTCTCTCCTCTCAGCCCAATCTCCTCTCCACAGCCCACCTGCAGCCCACCTAGGCCTGCCTAACACCCCCTCGATCGGATCCGTTGGATCGCAATCGGAGGGCTCCGGAAGCCCCCCCAAACCCCTAGCCCTAGCCCCTCCTGCTATATATGGACACCCCCTCTCCATTTTGGGTAGCCTAGCCCCTCCACCTACCTCTAGCCTCCCGCTCCACAGAATCCGTGCGCAGCCACCTGTTGGAAATATGACCTAGAGGCAATAATAAATTAGTTATTATTATTATATTTCCTTGTTCATGATAATCGTTTATTATGCATGCTATAATTGTATTGATAGGAAACTCAGATACATGTGTGGGTACATAGACAACACCATGTCCCTAGTAAGCCTCTAGTTGACTAGCTCGTTGATCAATAGATGGTTACGGTTTCCTGACCATGGACATTGGATGTCGTTGATAACGGGATCACATCATTAGGAGAATGATGTGATGGATAAGACCCAATCCTAAGCCTAGCACAAAGATCGTGTAGTTCGTATGCTAGAGCTTTTCTAATGTCAAGTATCATTTCCTTAGACCATGAGATTGTGCAACTCCCGGATACCGTACGAATGCTTTGGGTGTACCAAACGTCACAACGTAACTGGGTGGCTATAAAGGTGCACTATGGGTATCTCCGTAAAGTGTCCGTTGGGTTGGCACGAATCGAGACTCGGATTTGTCACTCCGTGTAACGGAGAGGTATCTCTGGGCCCACTCGGTAGGACATCATCATAATGTGCACAATGTGACCAAGGGGTTGATCACGGGATGATGTGTTACGGAACGAGTAAAGAGACTTGCCGGTAATGAGATTGAACAAGGTATCGGGATACCGACGATCGAATCTCGGGCAAGTACAATACCGCTAGACAAAGGGAATTGTATATGGGATTGATTGAGTCCTTGACATCGTGGTTCATCCGATGAGATCATCATGGAACATGTGGGAGCCAACATGGGTATCCAAATCCCGCTGTTGGTTATTGACCGGAGAATGTCTCGGTCATGTCTGCATGGTTCCCGAACCCGTAGGGTCTACACACTTAAGGTTCGATGACGCTAGGGTTATAGGGAATAGATATACGTGGTTACCGAATGTTGTTCGGAGTCTCGGATGAGACCCCGGACGTCACGAGGAGTTCCGAAATGGTCCGGAGGTAAAGATTTATATGTGGGAAGTCCTGTTTTGGTCACCGGAAAAGTTTTGGGTGCCATCGGTAATGTACCGGGACCACCACCGGCCCCAGAGGGCTGCATGGGCCAAGTGTGGGAGGGGACCAGCCCCAGGTGGGCTGGTGCGCCCCCCCCCCACAAGGGCCCAAGGCGCCTAGGGTTTGGGGAAGGGGGCGCACCCACCTTACTTGGGGGGCAAGTTTCCCTTCTTCCCCCCCCCCTTGGCCGCACCCTAGATGGGATCTAGGGGCTGCCGCACCCCTTGGGGTGGGAACCCTAGAGGGGGCGCAGCCCCCTCCCTCTCCCCTATATATACTTGAGGTTTTGGGGCTGCCATACACAAGAGTTTCCACCTCTCCCTGGCGCAGCCCTACCTCTCTTTCTCCTCGTCTCTCGCGGTGCTTGGCGAAGCCCTCCTGGATTACCAATCCATCACCACCACGCCGTTGTGCTGCTGCAGGACAGAGTCTTCCCCAACCTCTCCCTCTCTCCTTGCTGGATCAAGGCATGGGAGACGTCACCGGGCTGCACGTGTGTTGAACGCGGAGGTGCCGTCCGTTTGGCACTAGGATCTCCGGTGATTTGGATCACGATGAGTACGACTCCTTCAACCCCGTTCTCTTGAACGCTTCCGCTTAGCGATCTACAAGGGTATGTAGATGCACTCTCCTTCCCCTCGTTGCTAGTCTCTCCATAGATAGATCTTGGTGACTCGTAGGAAAATTTTGAATTTCTGCTACGTTCCCCAACAGTGGCATCATGAGCCAGGTTTATTGCGTAGATTCTTTGCACGAGTAGAACACAAAGTAGTTGTGGGCGTTGATTTTGTTCAATATGCTTACCGTTACTAGTCCAATCTTGTTTCGACGGTATTGTGGGATGAAGCGGCCCAGACCGACCTTACACGTACTCTTACGTGAGACAGGCTCCACCGATTGACATGCACTTGTTGCATAAGGTGGCTAGCGGGTGCCAGTCTCTCCCACTTTAGTCGGATCGGATTCGATGAAAAGGGTCCTTATGAAGGGTAAATAGCAATTAGCATATCATGTTGTAGCTTTTGCGTAGGTAAGAAACGTTCTTGCTAGAAACCCATAGCAGCCACGTAAAACATGCAAACAACAATTAGAGGACGTCTAACTTGTTTTTGCAGGGTATGCTACGTGATGTGATATGGCCAAAAAGAATGTGATGAATGATATGTGATGTATGAGATTGATCATGTTCTTGTAATAGGAATCACGACTTGCATGTCGATGAGTATGACAATCGGCAGGAGCCATAGGAGTTGTCTTTATTTATTGTATGACCTGCGTGTCACTGAATAATGCCATGTAATTACCTTACTTTATTGCTAAACTGTTAGCCATAGTGGTAGAAGTAATAGTTGGCGAGACAACTTCATGGAGACACGATGATGGAGATCATGATGATGGAGATCATGGTGTCATGCCGGTGACGATGATGATCATGGAGCCCCGAAGATGGAGATCAAAAGAAGCAAAATGATATTGGCCATATCATGTCACTATTTGATTGCATGTGATGTTTATCATGTTTATGCATCTTATTTGCTTAGAACGACGGTAGTAAATAAGATGATCCCTCATTAAAATTTCAAGAAAGTGTTCCCCCTAACTGTGCACCATTGCGAAAGTTCGCTGTTTCGAAGCACCACATGATGATCGGGTGTGATAGATTCTAACGTTCACATACAACGGGTGTAAACCAGATTTACACACGCGAAACACTTAGGTTGACTTGACGAGCCTAGCATGTACAGACATGGCCTCGGAACACAAGAGACCGAAAGGTCGAGCATGAGTCGTATAGTAGATATGATCCGATGATGACTAGTCCGTCTCACGTGATGATCGGACACGGCCTAGTTGACTCGGATCATGTAATCACTTAGATGACTAGAGGGATGTCTATCTGAGTGGGAGTTCATAAGACGAACTTAATTATCCTGAACATAGTCAAAAGGTTTTTGCAAATTATGTCATAGCTCACGCTTTAGTTCTACTGTTTTAGATATGTTCCTAGAGAAAATTTAGTTGAAAGTTGATAGTAGCAATTATGCGGACTGGATCCGTAAACTGAGGATTGTCCTCGTTGCTTCGTAGAAGGCTTATGTCCTTAATGCACCGTTCAGTGTGCTGAACCTCGAAAGTCGTCTGTGGATGTTGCGAACATTTGACATACACGTTTTGATAACTACGTGATAGTTCAGTTAAATGGTTTAGAGTTGAGGAACCAAAGACGATTTCGAAACGTCGCGGAACATATGAGATGTTTCGAGGGCTGAAATTGGGATTTCAGGCTCATGCCCACGCCAAGAGGTATAAGACCTCCGACGATTTTCTTAGCCTGCAAACTAAGGGAGAAAAACTCAATCGTTGAGCATGTTCTCAGATTGTCTGAGTACAACAATCACTTGAATCGAGTGGGAGTTGATCTTCCAGATGAGATAGTGATGTTTCTCCAAAGTCATTGCCACCAAGCTACTAGAGCTTCGTGATGAACTATAACATGTCAGGGATAGATATGATGATCCTTGAAGTATTAGCGATGTTTGACACTGCAAAAGTAGAAGTCAAGTAGGAGCATCAATTGTTGATGGTTAGTAAAACCACTAGTTTCAAGAAGGGCAAGGGCAAGAAGGATACTTCATGAAACGACAAAACAGTTGCTGCTCTAGCGAAAACCCAAGGTTGAACCCAAACCCGAGACTAAGTGCTTCTGTAATGAGAGGAACGGACACTAAAGCAGAACCACCCTAGATACTTGGTAGATAAGAAGGCAGGCAAGGTCGGCGGAAGTATATTGGATATACATTATGTTAATGTGTACTTTACTAGTACTCCTAGTAGCACCAGGGTATTAGATACCGGTTCGGTTGCTAAGTGTTAGTAACTCGAAATAAAAGCTACGGAATAAACGAAGACTAGCTAAAGGTGAGCTGACGATATGTGTTGGAAGTATTTCCAAGGTTGATGTGATCAAGCATCGCACGCTCCCTCTACCATCGAGATTGGTGTTAAACCTAAGTAATTGTTAT
Organism: Triticum aestivum; assembly: GCF_018294505.1. Classification (NCBI taxonomy): domain Eukaryota; kingdom Viridiplantae; phylum Streptophyta; class Magnoliopsida; order Poales; family Poaceae; genus Triticum; species Triticum aestivum. Next base: position 80,960,618 of record NC_057813.1, on the reverse strand, counting down.
TTGGTGTTTGCGTTGAGCATAGACATGATTGGATTATGTCTATCGCAATACGGTTATTCATTTAAGGAGAATAATGGTTACTTTGTTTATTTGAATAATACCTTCAATGGTCTTGCACCTAAAATGAATGGTTTATTGAATCTCGATCGTAGTGATACACATGTCATGCCAAAAGATATAAGATAGTAATGATAGTACCACCTACTTGTGGCACTACCATGTAAGTCATATTGGTATAAATCGCATGAAGAAGCTCCATGTTGATGGATCTTTGGACTCACTCATTTTTTGAAAGGTTTGAGACATGCGAACCATGTCTATTGGTATGTACGCATGAAGAAACTCCATGCAGATGGATCATTTGGACTCACTTGATTTTGAATCACTTGAGACATGCAAATCATACCACATGGGCAAGACGACCAAAAAGCCTCGTTTTCAGTAAGATGGAACAAGATAGCAACTTTTTGGAAGTAACACATTTTGATGTGTGCAGTCCAATGAGTGATGAGGCATGCAGTGAATATCGTTATGTTCTTACTTCACAGATGATTTGAGTAGATGTTGAGTATGTTTACTTGATGAAACACAAGTCTGAATTATTGAATGGTTCAAGTAATTTCAGAGTGAAGTTGTAGATCATCGTGACAAGAGGATAAAATGTCTATGATATGATCATGGAGATGAGTATCTGAGTTACGAGCTTTGGCACGCAATTAAGACATTGTGGAAATTGTTTCACAATTAATACCGCCTGGAACACCATAGTGTGATGGTGTGTCCGAACATCATAGTTGCACCCTATTGGATATGGTGCATACCATGATGTCTCTTATCGAATTACCACTATCATTCATGGGTTAGGCATTAGAGACAACCGCACTCACTTTAATGGGGCACCACATAATTCCGTTGAGACGACACCATTTGAACTATGGTTTGGAGAAACCTAAGTTGTCGTTTCTTAAAAGTTTGGGGCTGCGATGCTTATGTGAAAAGTTTCAGATTGATAAGCTCGAACCCAAAGCGGATAAAATGCATCTTCATAGGACACCCAAAATAGTTGGGTATTCCTCCTAATTCAGATCCGAAAGCAATAGGGATTGTTTCTTGAATCGGGTCCTTTCTCGAGGAAAAGTTTCTCTCGAAAGAATTGAGTGGGAGGATGGTGGAGACTTGATGAGGTTGTTGAACCATCACTTCAACTAGTGTGTAGCAGGGCACAGGAAGTTGTTCCTGTGGCACCTACACCAATTGAAGTAGAAGCTTATGATAGTGATCATGAAACTTTGGATCAAGTTACTACCATACCTCGTAGGTCGATGAGGATGCGTACTGCTTCAGAGTAGTACGTAATCCTGTCTTGGAGGTCATGTTGCTAGACAACAATGAACCTACGAACTATGGAGAAGCGATGGTGGGCCCGGATTCCGACGAATGGCTCGAGGCCATAAAATCTGAGAGAGGATCCACGACTTTGGAAGAAATACTTGATGGTCGTAAGGCCATTGGATAAATATGGATTTTAAAAGGAAGACAGACAATGATGGTAAGTATCACCATTAAGAAAGCTCGACTTGTTGTTAAAGATGTTTTCCGACAAGTTCAAGGAGTTGACTACGGTGAGGCTTTCTCACTCGTAGCGATGCTAAGAGTCTGTTGGAATTGGATTAGCAGTTACTGCATTATTTATGAAATCTTGCATATAGGATGTCAAAAACATTGTTTCCTTGACATTTTTCTTGAGGAAAGGTTGTATGTGATACAACCAAAAGGTTTTGACAATCCTAAAGGACGCTAACAAGTATGCAAAGCTCCAGCAGTCCTTCTAAGGACTGGAGTAAGCATCTCGGAGTTGGAATATATGCTTTGATAAGATGATCAAAGATTTTGGGTTTATACAAAGTTTATGAGAAACTTGTATTTCCGAAGAAGTGAGTGGGAGCACTATAGAATTTCTGATGAGTATATGGTGTTGACATATTGTTGATCAAAAATGATGTAGAATTTCTGGAAGGCATATAGGGTTGTTTGAAAGGTGTTTTTCAATAGAAAACCTGGATTGAGCTGCTTGAACATTGAGCATCAAGATCTATGAGGATAGATCAAAAACGGTAAATGGTACTTCCAAATGAGCACATACCTTGACATGATCTTGAAGGTGTTCAAGATGGATCAGTCAAAGAAGGAGTTCTTACCTGAGCTGTAAGGTATGAAGTTAAGAGTTAAAGCTCGACCACAGCAGAAGAGAGAGAAAGGACGAAGGTCATCCCCTATGCTTCGGACGTAGGCTCTATAGTATGCTATGCTGTGTACCGCACCGGAAGTGTGCCTTGCCATGAGTCTAGCAAGAGGGTACAAAGGTGATCCAGGAGTGGATCACTAGATAGCGGTCAAAATTATCCTTAGAGGAATAAGGAAATGTTTCTCGATTATGGAGGTGATAAAGAGTTCGGCGTAAAGGGTTACGTCGATGCAAGCTTTAACACCTATCCGAATGACTCTGAGTAGCAAACCGGATACGTATAGTGGAGCAGCCATTTGGAATAACTCCAAGTGGAGCGTGGAAGTAGCATTTACAATATGACATAGAGAATTGCGAAATACATACGGATCTGAATGTTGCAGACCCGTTGACTAAAACCTCTCTCACATGCAAAACATGATCAAACCCAGAACTCATTGAGTCTTAATCACATGGTGATGTGAACTAGTTTAGTGACACTAGTAAACTCTTTGGATGTTGGTCACATGGCGATGTGACCTGTCAATGTTAATCACATGGCGATGTGAACTAGATTATTGACTCTAGTGCAAGTGGGAGACTGTTGGAAATATGCCCTAGAAGCAATAATAAATTAGTTATTATTATTATATTTCCTTGTTCATGATAATTGTTTATTATGCATGCTATAATTGTATTGATAGGAAACTCAGATACATGTGTGGGTACATAGACAACACCATGTCCCTAGTAAGCCTCTAGTTGACTAGCTCGTTGATCAATAGATGGTTACGGTTTCCTGACCATGGACATTGGATGTCGTTGATAACAGGATCACATCATTAGGAGAATGATGTGATGGATAAGACCCAATCCTAAGACTAGCACAAAGATCGTGTAGTTCGTATGCTAGAGCTTTTCTAATGTCAAGTATCATTTCCTTAGACCATGAGATTATGCAACTCCCGGATACCGTAGGAATGCTTTGGGTGTACCAAACGTCACAACGTAACTGGGTGGCTATAAAGGTGCACTACGGGTATCTCCGAAAGTGTCTGTTGGGTTGGCATGAATCGAGACTGGGATTTGTCACTCCGTGTAACGAAGAGGTATCTCTGGGCCCACTCGGTAGGACATCATCATAATGTGCACAATGTGACCAAGGGGTTGATCATGGGATGATGTGTTACAGAACGAGTAAAGAGACTTGCCGGTAACGAGATTGAACAAGGTATCGGGATACCGACGATCGAATCTCGGGCAAGTACAATACCGCTAGACAAAGGGAATTGTATACGGGATTGATCGAGTCCTTGACATCGTGATTCATCCGATGAGATCATCGTGGAACATGTGGGAGCCAACATGGGTATCCGGATCCCGCTGTTGGTTATTGACTTGAGAATGTCTCGATCATGTCTACATGGTTCCCGAACCCGTAGGGTCTACACACTTAAGGTTCGATGATGCTAGGGTTATAGGGGATAGATATACGTGGTTACCGAATGTTGTTCGGAGTCCCGGATGAGATCCCGGACGTCACGAGGAGTTCTGGTATGGTCCAGAGGTAAAGATTTATATATGGGAAGTCCTGTTTTGGTCACCGGAAAAGTTTTGGGTGCTATCGGTAATGTACCGGGACCACCGGGAGGGTCCCGGGGGTCCACCAAGTGGGGCCACCGGCCCCAGAGGGCTGCATGGGCCAAGTGTGGGAGGGGACCAGCCCCAGGTGGGCTGGTGTGCCCCCCACAAGGTCCCAAGGCGCCTAGGGTTTGGGGAAGGGGGCGCACCCACCTTACTTGGGGGGCAAGTTTCCCCTCTTCCCCCCCTTGGCCGCACCCTAGATGGGATCTAGGGGTTGCCACACCCCTTGGGGTGGGAACCCTAGAGGGGGCGCAGCCCCCTCCCTCTCCCCTATATATACTTGAGGTTTTGGGGCTGCCATACACAAGAGTTTCCACCTCTCCCTGGCACAGCCCTACCTCTCTTTCTCCTCGTCTCTCGTGGTGCTTGGCGAAGCCCTGCTGGATTACCACGCTCCTCCATCACCACCACGCCGTTGTGCTTCTGCTGGACAGAGTCTTCCCCAACCTCTCCCTCTCTCCTTGCTGGATCAAGGCATGGGAGACGTCACCGGGCTGCACGTGTGTTGAACGCGGAGGTGTCGTCCGTTCGGCACTAGGATCTCCGGTGATTTGGATCACGACGAGTACGACTCCTTCAACCCCGTTCTCTTGAATGCTTCCGCTTAGCGATCTACAAGGGTATGTAGATGCACTCTCCTTCCCCTCGTTGCTAGTCTCTCCATAGATAGATCTTGGTGACTCGTAGGAAAATTTTGAATTTCTGCTACATTTCCCAACACCACCTCCACTCCGCCACATGTCGCCTGTCACGCCCAATATGCGACCCTATCCTAAAGGAAGTCGAAGGTCCCACCAAGGATAGAAGTACATATTGGAGACACTTTTGCAAGGTTGATATCATTACATCGTACCATTACATAATAGTTGGGGATACATACAAGAGGCATACAATGCCACACGAATACAACATCATCATACATAAGAGCAACATCCGACTACAGATGAAACACAAACAGAAACTCAAATGACATCCACCCTGCTGGCCCAGGCTGCCGACGTGGAACCTATCCCCTGATCAAAGAAGAAGCAGAAGAAGAACTCCAAGACAAGTAAACATCGCTCTCGTGTCATGATCATCGCATTACCTGTACCTCCAACTATTGTTGTAGTAATCTGTGAGCCACGAGGACTCAGCCATCCCATTACCATGGGTATCAAGACTATCAAAGCTTAAAGGGGATGGAAAAGGATAAGTGGTGACGTTGCAGCAGCGACTAAGCATGATATGGTGGCTAACTTACGAATACAAGAATAAGATGAGAAGCTACGCAAACGGTCACAAACTAGTGATGATCAAGAAGTGATCTTGAACTACTTACGTCCAAACATAACCCAAGCCGTGTTCACTTCCTGGACTCCACTGAGAAGAGACCATCATGGCTACACACGCGACTGATGCGTTTTAATTAAGTCAAGCGTCAAGTTCTCTACAACTGGATATTAACAAATTCCCATCTGCCACATAACCACGGGCACGACTCTCGAAAGTTTAAACCCTACAGGGGTGTCCCAACTTAGCCCATCACAAGCTCTCACGATCAACGAAGGATATTCCTTCTCCTGGAAAGGACCGATCAGACTCGGAATCCCGGTTACAAGACATTTCGACAATGGTAAAACAAGACCAGCAAGACCGCCCGGATGTGCCGACAAATCCCGATAGGAGCTGCACATATCTCGTTCTCAGGGCACACCGGATGAACACTACGTACAGCAACCGAAGACCCGGGTGAAGGGGTGGCACCGCAAGTGGCTCTAGGTTGGACCAACACTCAGAGGAGCACTGGCCCGGGGGGGGGAGTAAATAAAGATGACCTGCGGGCTCGCGAAAACCCAAGGGAAAGTTATAAGTTGTTAGGCAAATGTAAAACCAAGGTTGGGCCTTACTGGAGGAATTTTATTCAAAGCGAACTGTCAAGGGGTTCCCATAAACCCGACCACGTAAGGAACGCAAAATCAAGGAACATAACACCGGTATGACGGAAACTAAGGCGGCAAGAGCGGGACAAAACACCAGGCATAAGGTTGAGCCTTCCACCCTTTACCAGGTATATAGATGCATTAATTAAAATAAGAGATATTGTGATATCCCAATATAATCATGTTCCAACATGGAGCAATCTTCAACTTCACCTGCAACTAACAACGCTATAAGAGGGGCTGAGCAAAGCGGTAACATAGCCAAACAATGGTTTGCTAGGAAGTGTGAAAAAGGTTAGAGGCTGACATGGCAATTTGGGAGGCTTGATAAACAAGTGGTAGGAAGCGTGACATAGCGATATCATCAAAATAACTAGCATATCAATGATAGTAGTGAGATCCAGGGTAACGATCATCTTGCCTGAAATCCCGCTAGGAAGAAGAACGAGTCCATGAAGAAGAAGAACGGGCGAAGATGAACCAAGCGCAGTCGAACGAATCCTCACGGTCGCAACGAAACAGGAACTATCGAGAAGAAGCACAACCCGAAAGAAGCAAACAATAAGGTGAACACACCACACATAAACATGACATGATGCACAACCAAGCATGATGCATGACAAAGGCTATATGATGCTACCCGTGGCAAGAGATGATGCATACAAGAACATCACATGCAAGCAAGTTTAAATGAGGCCGAAAATAACATATAACAATTCCGGTAAGTCCTCATATGCAAATTTCAAAATTGGTCCAGATCTGAATAAACCTTATGTTCAAGTTGTTAAAAGAAAGTTAATATGCACCAAGATGATCTACACGGGATTCTAGTCAAGTTACATGTAAAGTCATTTAATTTGGAGCTACGGCCTAGAAGATATGAGCAGCACAAGTTAAACATGGCATTGATGCAAAATGCTTTCAAACATCAGGCACACACCTCAAAACAAGGATGTAACAAGCCAATATGAATCTACATGCAAATCTAAGCAAATCTCATATAGAGCATGCTCAAAACGGAGCAACGGTGCAACACATACACTCCAAACAAGTTATAACAACAACCTGCCCAAAACAACAAGTAGGCACTTTGCAATCATCAAAACAATATGCTACAGGAATCATATGAGCATAAACTTGACATGCACTTCATGTACAGATAACATACTTTATATATCATGATAACATACTTTATATATCATTAAGGTTCAGGTTTATAGGCATCAAGATTAAACCAATATGATCAATGCAAAATGCAACTTTATAACACAGGAGCATATGTATGAGCAGAGTTAATATGATGGCAACTTGAGAGCAAGAAAGAGACAAGCTACAACAAGTAAACATAGCAACCAAGGGTATGGCATCAAAGTAAACATAACAAATAGAAAATAACATCAAGACATCATATACATATGGCTCATGGATTAGTGGGAACCAACATGACAAGATTGAATGTTGAAACAATTTCAGCAAGGGTAAAACAACAACATTATGATAGCATGTTTGCAAGCATGGAACAGAGGCATATGCTATCCAAAATTAACAACCATGGCATGTGAACAAAGTACTCATAACATACTTCAAAACATGTAATTTGAGCATCTCCAGAAGAGGCATGGATAAATCAATAACAAGCTCACAACAAGGCATCATGAAGTTAATAGAAAACTGGAACAACATATAGGCATGTTCATGGCAATGAAAACGTATGCTACAAGACACATATAGGGCATCAAAAGGCATGGCATGATAGAGCATAGCATGGAAAACAAAACATGTCAACTAAGCATCTTCAGATTATGCATGGATTAATTGGTAGCATCAAGCAAACATGGCATCATGATATAACAGATTCAGCATTGACAGAACATTAACAGCAAGTAGCCCACTTCACAAGCTTGTTGCACTCACTACAGGGCATATCAAAATACATGGATTGCACCACAGCAAAGGTGGCATGATTATGCTCCTAAAACATCTAGACATGGTGCTCAAAAGAAAATCACACAAAAAGATATAAAAAAGACAATAGGCAAGTTACAGCAGTTTTCAGCAGTTAACAACAACATGCACTTTTGCAACAAAGATTAATATATCAATATGCACACTAACATGAATGCAAAGCACACCAACATGTAGAGCATGAAGAGCAGAACATTTGCATATCAAGATCATCATTATAGCATCAACAGGTACCAAGTTACACCACTCACAAGATGCAAATCACCATACCTGGTGAGCGGCGGTGGTGGTAGAGGAGCCTGGACTAGGAAGGGAAGGGAAGGGAAAGGAGTGGAACCGATAAATCTGTAGCCCTATACTTCACAGCGCCAGGAGCGGGTAACGACGCCCATACAACGTTATCATCAGTGACATCAGGGGCCCTCGACACCATAGAGAGCACGTTACCATTGATGCGTCTTCGAGAATATTAAAAAAAAACCGATGCGCCGCCACGAGAAGAACATGAATCCGTCGGAGTCCTCAAGGACCAACACTGAAATCTGCTCCTCGCCAGCGCATCGCATCGAATCGTAAGTGCCCATGCCAAGAAAGGCCTCTATGGTTACTAGGAGCCGGGGGCTAGAGAGGCTAGAATGCTTTCCATCGCATGCACTGCTCCAGAATGGGCGACGTCGCCTTCCCCCTCGCCCACGCAATGCCTTCCTCGGCCGATGTGCAACGAAGAGAAAATTTGGTGGCACTCCTCCTCCAACGCGTCCACACATATCCTTGTCGCAAGCTTTTGCACGGTGTCGCATCTTTCCCGCGGGAGCCTCATGGTGCAGGGGCTATTCTCCTTCCCTTGAAGCGGGTGGGAGGGATCATGAGCGATGCTCTCGTTTTCGATCAGCGCACTTTGCTGTGACACGAATGATCCCCGCAGGAAAAATAGTTGTGACAACTCTCAAATGAAAAACATGCTGATTTAAATAAAAAGCAAAACTTTATAAATTTTGACCAAGTGTGTAGAAAAAACTACTTATATATCCACAATACAAAATATATAAAATATCAGACTACATCTTATGATGAATCTAATTATATCTGTTTAGTATTTCTCGACGTAAGTGTCTTCTTTATAAACTTAATCAGATTTTATGAGCTTTGACTTTTTAAACAATTTTTATGCGCAACATTTTGAAACGAAAGGAGTATCTGATTACAAGAAAAAAAAACATCTCTCCATGCACCGACGACGACTTGACCTGGCTGGACGTGGCCAGCAGGTCAGTCTCCGTATGCCGACGAAGACTTTGACCCACCCAAAATCCCCCAATCATCCCTTCTTCCTCCTCGCACTCCCCTGCTCCCGCTATCTCGAAACCCCCAAACCTTCCGCTGTAGAATCCGCCATCGAATGCACTAGAACAAGTGTGGTAGCACTACCGACGCAAAGGAGAGAGAGAGAGAGAGAGAGAGAGAGAGAGAGAGAGAGAGAGAGAGAGAGAGCGCCAGCCAGCAAGCGCGCGAGCAAGCAAGGAGGGGCCAGCCATGGCGAACCTGGCGGTGGGGCTGGCCAAGTCGGTGGTGGAGGGGACGCTGAGCAAGGCGCACGCGGCGGTGCAGGAGGAGGCCAAGCTGCGCCTCAGCGCGCGCCGCGACCTCGTCTTCATCACCGGCGAGCTCGAGATGATGCGGTCGTTTCTCAACGTCGCCAACGCGGAGCGCGTCGAGAACGCCGTGGTGCGCACCTGGGTGCGCCAGATCCGCGAGCTCGCCTACGACGTTGAGGACTGCATCGAGCTCGTCGTCCACCTCGACAAAGGGAGGACCAGCTTCTGGTTCCGCCTCCGCCGGCTCTGCGTCCCCTGGACGCGCCCGCCGCGGCCGCCGGCGCTGGATCAGGCGGTCGATGAGATCGAGCAGCTCAAGGCCAGGGTCGCCGACGTCAGCACCAGGAACGCGCGCTACAGCCTCATCAGCGACACTGGATCCAAGCCCGTGGCGCAGCAGCAGCTGACGGCGGCCGCTGCCGCCGGCGACACGGTGGCCGCGTCCAACATGCTCGCTGAGGCAAGGTATGCCGCCATGAGAGAGCAGGTCCTCGGCAGCGATCTCACCCAGCTAGTCACCAAAGAAGGCGGTGACGGCCACGACCTTCAGCTTCATGTGGTCTCGGTGTGGGGGTCAGCCGGCTTCCACGGTGCCACATCCATCATCACCAAGGCCTACAGTGACCCAGAGATCTGCAGAAACTTCACCTACCGCGCCTGGGTGAAGCTCATGCATCCCTTCATTCCGCACGACTTCGTCCGGAGCTTGATGCTTCAGTTCTGCGCAGAAGAAGAAGAACATGAAGGACCGGACACATGTATGGATGTCCTAACGATGATGCAGGCCACCCAGGAGGTCCTCTTTAAGGAATTCAAGAAGATGCTCACGGAGAAGAGTTACCTCGTTGTCTTGGAAGACCTCTCAAACATGGCTGACTGGCATGCTTTGAGGAAGTTCCTTCCAGACAGGAGGAAAGGCAGCTGGATCATCGTGTCCACGCAGCAACCTGAAGTAGCAAGCTCGTGCATCGGGCACCCATACCAGATACTGGAGCTCAAGCAGTTCTCGCCCGAGCACTCTGTTTGTGCCCTCTTCAAGAAGGTAGGTGCTCCAAACACGGAAATCGCAAATTCATTTCGTTTCTTAATCTAAAATCACTTGTTACTTTTGTCGATTTAAAGTATTTGCCAATAAAAGTTTATAGATATGTCGAGCACATCTATACATAAAAGTGGGAATAATTTCATGACTTTCAGAAATATACATACATGAAGCCTGAAAATTTATTAGTTCTCTAACTTATCGTTTTTTTTCCTTACCCGGCGTATAAGGAATAACACAAGTATTCACTCTAGTAAAATCTAATGACCATTGCTCTATCTAGCTATTATGCGACCAAATAGCTCGTCTAGTGCACGGGTTCATGACTAGTACGTAAATAAATATGAATTATGGCACATGTGTCTTGTTACCTACCTTTTAGGCCGACGTGTAAATGGTCTAATAAAATATCATTGTCTTTGTAAGCAACTTGAGAGATCACACTTTGTTCATGTATTTTGCCTATCTCTAGCAATACCTTTGTGTTAAAACCTTTCCCAACACATATACAGGGTTCTGATGGCGATGGAGATAAAGGCAAGAAAACAATGGTGGAAGATTCTCCCCTCATTGGACGTGAGTCGCTAATGAATCAACTTCGTCAATATCCAGCAAAAGCACGTATAAATTCTTGGCAGGTGATGTCTGTGTGGGGAATAGCCGGTGTTGGGAAGTCGACTCTCGTGAGAAAGTTGTATGATGACACAATGCGCGACACAAACCTATTCACAGAGTACCATTGGGTGAATATATCTCATCCATTCAATTTAAGGGACTTCCAAAGGAGCTTACCTCCGAATTTTCGTTTTGCGGAATTAGGTTGGCTCATTGTTATTGATAATGTCCAGTCCAAGAAGGAATGGGACTTGATACAAACTTCCTTGGTAATACCTAGATCTTCTAAGAGCGTTGTCATTGTCATCACAACCGAAGCAAGCATTGCCGCATATTGCGCGAATCGCGAAGAGCTTGTGTTTAATGTCAAAGGTCTGGAAGCTGCTGCAGCCTCAACTCTCTTTGAAAAGGTTTGTTTTTCTCACGACTCTCTTATTTTGTGCCTACATGTTTTCAGAAACTTAATACTTTATGTGATGGTTATCATATTCGTCATCCTTCACTGAGGATGATCAAGGAACTTCAAATATGGTCTTAAATCTCAACCTATATTTGGTATTTGCATATTTACGATCAAGAAACTTCATATATTATCGACATGCATATTTCCACTATTGAATTCATGCACCAGTCAGTTGCTCCAAAAGTCCGAACTATGGGAGAGGGCCGAACATCATACTCCAATCCACAAACTACAAATGTTAGATTTTGACATGCATATCTCTAACCATTTGTAGTTTGTGGAAATATGCATGTCGAATGGATTTTTGGCTCTCACAGACGCATACTCCCTATTCAGAGATAGACAAGCGTCCCTTTGCTAATGAATTGTAAAAACGCATGACATGATTGATACTCCTCCGTTCCGAAATGTAAGTCTTTTTAGAGATTCCACTACAGACTACATATGGATGTATATAGACATATTTTAGAATGTAGATTCATTCATTTTGTTCCGTATGTAGTCTTTTATTGGAATCTCTAAAAAGACTTATATTTAGGAATGGAGGGAGTACATAATACTCCATCCGTTCCGTATTAAAAGGTGTATTTGTTTTTTCAAAACTAAAAAATTTCTATCTTTGATCAAGTTTAGAGAAGAATTTGTCAACATTTACAGACCCACACTAGTGATGTACAAAATGACATATGGGCAAGGTATGCTTGTGCAAGGAATAAATTTGCATTAGTCTGTATGTCCATATAGCAATGCACAAAATGACACATTGGCATAGAGCTGCAAATCCATGCTAATGAGCATATAACAATATATCTTGTGGGCGTGCAGATTGTTGGTTATTTCTGTTGGTGTCTTTGCAACTCAGAAAATTTTGAAGCATTGTCATTGGTTTTTTCATAAAAAAATGTTTCATAATTTTTTGTTATTTCTTAGCAACATAATCATATAAGCATGTAAAAATAAAGGTCGAAGACACATCCAGGAACGTTTCCATATCTAAAACATCGTGTAATTTGCAACGAACGGGGTAAATGGGAGGGGGGAAATGACTGCATAAGATACACATAAACACTAAACATCTTTGACATACTAAAGATGATGCCCACTCATTTGCAAGGGCTAAACCTGTTCATGGATAACCCGGCCCGAAGGCCTGAGCCCGAAGGCTGACATTTGGGCCGGGCTTGGGCTTCACTTTCTCGCCCGAAGCCCGGCCTGAAAGCCTGAAATAGCCATATATATTTTTATTCAAAATATAGGTATAATAAATTAATATAATATCCTGAATATGATTAATTTAATTAAAAAATGCCACTGTTCATGTGCTTCGGGCCGGGCTGTGCACGGGCTTGGGATTTTTTCTTCGGGTTTTGCCAAGTCTGGGCCGAACCCAACCCGGTCCGTCGAATGGTCAGGTTTAGCAAGGGCCAAGGTGATAGTTGAAAAGAAGTATTGGTGTATTGTGAATCTGTCATTAAGTTATATAAATTTTTGAAGCTTAAATTGCTGTGATTATTCTTCTCCTCTATTTACTGTCGAATTTTACAATTGATTATTACAATTACCATTACAGATAGTTGTTCTGCCACTATTTTGCATTGCCTTTGATTTATACTATGTTCTGCCTTAACGTGATATATTTTACTGTCTATACCCCCAGGTAGTACAATACTTATTTCATAACATTCCTGTTTTACACTGCTTTCGATATTTGCACTGCTTGGAGTTTTTGCCTATCGAAACAGTGCAATGTGTCTAGAGACATAATAAAAAGGGTGAAACGAAGACACAGTCTGCGCACACACATATTTTGCACCTGAAAAGTCAAACTGAGTATGGTGTAATTGTCTAATTGACGCTAATTTTAAATTGTTGGAACAATATAGGTATACCTGGAAAAATCATCAGACACAGACACAAGAGCTCTACAATATATCCAAGTAGAAGAACTTATTTTGAAGTGTGGAGGTCTTCCCAAAGTGATAGTTGCTATAGCTGCCGTATTGGCCAAACAAACGGTCACAAGGATGGATACTGTGGTTTCTTTAAATCAAAGATTTATGCACCACCTGGAGACTGAGCCGGACTATGATAGTCTATGTGATCTATTTGGTTGGATGCATTCCTATTTCCGTACTTGCACTGATTCAATCAAGCCATGTATCTTCTACCTGTCGATCTTTCCTCGAGACCGCCTCATTCGGCGAAGGCGATTAGTAAGGCGGTGGATTGCAGAGGGATACTCTAGAGACGGCGACAATGAATCTGCAGAGGAGAATGGGGAGAGGCAGTTCTCCGAGCTCCTTGATCTGAGCATAATCCAGCAGGTGCCATACTTAGTCACAAACACATTGAATGCCACAAGATTGGCGCTGCTGTGTCAGGTCAGTGGTTTTTTCCACGAGTACATCATCCCGGGCCAAGAAGAAGAAAACCTTATGTTTGAGCTGGGGCCTAATTGTGCCCTAACCACCCAGCGCACAGGGCGTCACCTTGTCATATTGCACGACTGGAAGAGGGACAAAATTGTGTTTGAGAGCATGGATTTCTCGCGGCTTAGGTCACTGACGGTGTTTGGCAGGTGGAAACCATTCTTCATCTCTGAAAGTATGATGCTTCTTCGGGTGCTTGATCTAGAGGATGCATCAGGTATAGAGTATGCGGATCTTGAGAACATATTAAAATGGCTGCGTCGTCTCAAGTTCCTTTCACTACGAGGACGGCACGAGATACACCATCTTCCAGATAATATGGATCATCTGAGGCAGCTGCAGACTTTGGATGTCAGGGGCACCTCCGTACTCACCCTGCCAGAGAACATCACCAAGTTGCAGAAGCTACAGTACATACGTGCCGGCGCCACTTGCCCAGCTGCATCAGCACCACCTGCTCCATCCAGCTGGTTCTGCACACCTCACCGTATAGTTGGTGTTCAGGTGCCTGGAGGCATTGGGAAACTGACGGCGTTGCACACGCTTGGTGTCGTCAACATTTCTGCTTCTGGTGGGAAGGCCATGGCGAAAGCTCTCAAGAAGCTCACCCAGTTGCGCAAGCTCGGAGTGTCCGGCGTTAACAGGAAGAACAGCAAGGATATTTTCTCTGCAATCCAGGGTCATGTTCATCTGGAATCCTTGTCTGTCCAGCTTGACAAGGACAACCAAGGCTGTTGCTTGGATGATCAGACATCCTTGCCTTGGAATAATCTACGGAGTCTTAAACTGTACGGGCTTCAAGATAGGTTGCCGTTGTCAAGCGGCCTTGGCTCTGACCAAGGAGTATTGAGCGACACACTTATCAAACTCAGGAAGATGGATCTGGAGATGTCCACTTTGAAAGAACGAGACATTAAGTTCCTCGGCGAGGTACCAAATCTATGTATTCTACGCCTTCGTATCAAGCAGCCCAGTCCAGTTTAAGGCTGAATTGCATGCAATGGAGTTGCCCACCTATAAAATGGTCAAGATCCTCGAGATTGGTTGCAGCTCCAGCTCATTATCTGTGAAGTTTGGTTCAGAGACGATGAAAAGTCTAGAGCTGCTCAAGCTTGACTGCTCCAGTGGGGCGTCATATGATCTTGATGGCCTTGATTGTCTACCTGAGCTCAAGGAAGTCTTGATCATTGGTAACAATAATGAAACACTCGAGACTGAACTGTCGAACAAGCTTCTCAACCATCCAAACAAACCTGTCTTGAAGAAGGAATTACCACGTTCGTCCTGATGGGAATTTTATTTTCTCATTTCCTGGATTCATTTCTACCCGCCACTAGCCCAGTCAAGTGTTTGCAAACCCTGGTTGGTTTTTGTGTAACATTTTGTACGTGTATTTTCTTCTTTTTATCGGTTCCATACATGTGTTTTGTCAAAATGTACCACACTCTAAAGTATAAACACATGTTCCTAAGTTTTCTTCTTCCTTTCAACTTGTAAATACTCCTATTTTGATGTCCTCATTCTAATGAAATTGGAAAAGTGCCAGCCTTTATTGGAAAGAAAAAACATTAAGAAGTGCATTTATGTCCACTTGTGTTTGGAAGCAGGGGAGCTCTTTTGCTCATTATTTGTCTATTGGTATATATTCCCTAGCTTGCAGAAACTCCTTATATTGTGGGACGGAGGGACTATTTAATAGGCAATATGTCTAGCCTTCTCTCACATTGCTCAACGGTCCTTAACACCATTGTGATTTGAGTGGAAAACTGCTCAACTGTCCTTTTTCTCTCATTGCTGCCAAAAGTGCAAGGAAAAAATGGAGACAACTTAAGAGGCTTGTCTGACAAGCAAAATGATCTGTTTGGAAAAGAGTGAGATTGTTGAAAAACAGTGCATCTTATCCCAAGCCAAGCAAGGTGGGTCAGGCATGACTGGAATTCTTGTATGTTCTCCCTTGTAGGGAATCTTTTGAGTACGTCCGGATAATGTTTTGTGTGAAAAAGTGCCAAAATTTGCTTGGATGGTTAGAAGGGCGGTTGTACCTTCAACCTACCTGGGGTCAAATACTCGACTTGGTGCTCTGTGTGTCTTACTAATGCGGATTATTCTTGTATACCATCTCACATGGTGTCACCGTCGATGTCCTTGCTATAGTGTGAAAATATTTAGGATGATGTAGACATGGATTATTGTTTTTTTACTATTGATTATTCTATATTTAGAGTGATGTAGACGTGGATTATTGTACTATATATTTTTTTATTCACCCAGAAAGAGTCGAACATTGTGTGCATGAGTCAAGTCAATGCATACTTTTCTACGCGGTAGGTGCACATCTTGTTGGGTTGCTATATATCCAGCTGAGTCTAGCAGGAAGTGCTTCTTCTCAGAAGCTTCATCCCCGTTTCTCCTCTGTTATCTGCACAACTGCTAGACGATACCTCAAGAGTTCGATCTTCACCAGGTATGTTCTTTTAATTTGGAAGTTGATTGTTTTCAGATGCTGTTTCAACTTTCAACAGCCATGTCTATGGATAGGAGTGTTTTTTCTATCATGTTATTACTAGATACTGCATCTTTTACCATTGTTTGTTTGCCTTTGCGTGGCTGCATGCAATTTTGATGCAGTGGCCGGAGTCGAACTCTTCTGTGTTTGTATCACCTAGATACATGGCAACGATCAATTAAAGCTTCTAGTTAATAGAAAATCATTTTTATGACTTAGTCTACAAAGTGATAGAACAATCTATGTATGTTTACTCTTGTATATGGCAAATATGTCCTTGCTTTGGTAAAAGAGAACTGGTGGCAACCCATAGCTTGTAAATCTGTTTTTGCTCTGCTAAACGAGAACTCACATCAAAGCTTCTTAAATCATCAGAAATGGCTACTAGCCGTAGCGGAGGTAGAGCTGAAGAGAACAGGCCGAGCGTTCTGAGCACACTGCCGAAGGATCTGCCGTTAGACTTTCTGAAGAATATCACAGATCAGTTCTCAGAGAATCGTATAATTGGTAAAGGCGCTTTTGGAACCGTTTATAAGGTATGGTTGTGCTTTAACAGTTTCTGTCTTTCCGGAAGTTGCTGAAAATTATGACTATATTTCCTAAAAACGTTGCTGAAAGAGTCTGAGGTTGAACAGGGGACTGTGCCAGATGGGGAAACCATTGCTGTGAAGAAACTTGCCGAAAATTCGCCCCTTCCACGAGATAAAGCATTCAATAATGAGGTTCAAAATATTATGGCTCTCCGACATAAAAATGTTGTAAGGTTGGTTGGCTACTGTCATGAAAGTCTAAAGAAAGTGGTGCAGAACAATGGAAGATATATTGTTGCTGATATTGTTGAAAGTGTACTCTGCTACGAATATTTACCAGGGGGGACCCTTAAGAAGAATCTTTTTGGTATGTCATACTACCTGATTCAAATTGCATCAATGTTCAAGATTATAATACTCCTATCGTACACTATGAACTAGAGTTTGGTCATCAATCTTTGTTACAGCATGTTCAGATTTAAATGCTATACAATGACAATAAAGGTACAGCAGTTGACATGATCAAAAGAAGTTGCAATTGTACATAGAAAATTGTCTTTTGTGATAATATTTTTGCTATTAGCATGCTGACAAATAAATGATATTCAAGTAAGTGTCTCCGTGTTTCACTTCTTCAGGAGTAGATACCCAAATGGACTGGGACACACGATTCAACATAATTAAGGGGATATGTGAGGGTTTACTCTTTGTACACAGCATTCCTATTGTGCATATGGATCTTAAGCCCGAAAATATACTGCTGGATAGTAATATGGTACCGAAAATAGCGGATTTTGGTCTCTCGCGACTCTTCGGTCAAGAACAAACACGGATGAACACACAAAATGTGGTGGGGTCATAGTAAGTCGATTATGAAATGCGATAAATGTTTGTTCCTTTATTATGATTTAACTTGCATCATAAGCTCTCTGATAGTACTTATTGTTAATGTTAATGCTATGCAGTGGATATATAGCTCCTGAATATCTATACAGAGGTGAAATCTCCACAAAGTCGGACATATACAGTTTAGGTGTACTAATCCTTGAGACTACCACAAGAGAGGAGAATTACCGCGGGAGCGAACCATCTGCAGGACAATTTATTAAAAAGGTAACGGGATTTTTTTTTAATAATTTGGACACTTAGCTTTAGAAGCTCATATTACAAACAATCTTTTGTGGTATATCTTGAGGGGTCATAATTCCGATCTTGTTTGTAGGTACGTGAAAACTGGACAGAGGAGAACATCGTATCAGAGTACCCATCATTAAAAGCAGATTGCCTACGACAAGTAAAAAAATGCATCGAAATTGGACTGCAATGTGTTGAGACTGATCGGCAGAGGAGACCTACCATAGAGGCAATTATCGACCAGCTCAATGGACGACATACTAATTGAGCTACAAGGTCATACTGGTATGAAATTGACTATCCACATGCCATCCTAATGGCGGTTTCAATTTATCAAATTTAGGTATGCAAAGGAGTGGATACATGTTTCTCTCAGATGTAGCCCATAATGAAAGGGTTAAGATATTTGCAGCCCTTATATGCAGAATCAAATATCCTTAGTTGGTACCGCTTATTTTTTGTCAATCATGCATTGTTGCTTAAGAACATTTTTTTACTGTTTTTACACTATTAACCTGGCATCTGTAGAACCATGTAGTTATGCTACATTTCAGCTGGTCGTAACCTATAGTGTATGAAATTTCAGATCTCCAGTCTTCATGGAGAATAAAATTTGGGTCTTCTTCAGGAGACATGTGCAAGAAGGAAATGACATCCTCTACTTATTGCCAAAGTTGAAATAATTTGCTATGATATGTACGTCATTGTGGAACCTGTTAGCTTCAATTTCTTATGATGATTGCTACTCTCCATGTATATTTTCTTGGTACTCCAGATACAAGGGGGTTGCCTGGTCAGTTTTAGTTTTTTTTATTGTTTTTTATTAGAAAAGGAGGTTAAAACCCCAGTTTTTTTTTTTGCGAAAAACTTCCAATCTATTCATATTCAAACATGGTAGTACAATGAATACTAGAAATAAAATTACATCCAGATCCGTAAACCACCTAGCGACGATTACAAGCACTAAAGCGAGCCGAAGCCACCCCGCCATCATCGCCCCTCCCTCGCTGGAGCTGGGCAAACCTTGTTGTAATAGATAGTCGGGAAGTCAGTCATGCTAAGGCCCCATAGGACCAGCGCAGCAGAACAACAATCGCCGCCGTTGAAGAGTAGAGATCGGAAGGATCCAACCTGAAGATACATGAACATAGACGAACTACGACAAGATCCGAGCAAATCAACCAATGACACACCTCCACACCCACCGACAATGCTAGACGCACCACGGGAACGGGAACTAGGCGGGAAGAACCTTATTCCATCTTTAGAAAGCCGCCGCCGTCTCGTCTTTCTGAGCAGGACACAAACCCTAACAAAACCTGAAGGAACATCTAAAGACGGAGCCCTTCCGCCGGCAAGGGCCGGGATCCACCACGCCACCATGGGCCTAAGGCCACCGGAGATGAGGCGGACCGGCAGAAGATAGAGGAAATCTAGCCTTTTTTTTCTTGGGGGGCCCTAATTGGTTTTTCAGAAGACCCCAGGGGGTTGACTGGTCAGCTTTAGTGCCAAATAATAATTTTATTTTCCCGATGTAGACTTTATGATGAGTATATGCGCCAGCTTTTTTAAAGAGTCCGTTTGGTTCTAGACATAATAAATTGTCACAATTAATTTACGAAAAAACACTTAATATCTTTTTTTGAAAAAGGAGGGTATACCCCAGGCCTATGCGTCCATCGTACGCACGTAGCCATCACTAAGAAGTTTCGGGTACAAAGTGAAGTCATACAAGCCAGATAACAGGGCTAAGTTTGGGTTGATTCAATATGGCCGTTCTTCCAACGTCATAATCTCAATGTTGTTTTAGGACTATCATTACACTTAACAATATCCTAAGATCCATAAAACATGATCACCAACAACACTTGAGCTAGCACTAGTAGAAAAAGAGGCTTCCGTCCAGCCTCATTAGTCGCGAAACTGTAGGAACCGCGACTAATGAAGTCTTCAGTCGCGGTTCGGCAGATGAACCGCGACCAAATGCCTGGGCCCAGGGCGCTCGCGGGCTTTAGTCGCGGTTGGCCAGGCCAACCGCGACTAAAGGTGCCCAAAGGCCTTTAATCGCGGTTGGCCTGGCCAACCGCGACTAAAGCTCGCGGGCTTTAGTCGCGGTTGGCCAGGCCAACCGCGACTAAAGGTGCGCAAAGGCCTTTAGTCGCGGTTGGCCAGGCCAACCGCGACTAAAACTCCTCCCCTATATATACCAGTTCAGCACGCTCACTTAGCCATTTGGTGCCACTTCTCTTCACAAGCTTCACAAGGGGGTGTAGGTTTGCTTTTGGTTCCTCT
Source organism: Triticum aestivum (assembly GCF_018294505.1). Classification (NCBI taxonomy): domain Eukaryota; kingdom Viridiplantae; phylum Streptophyta; class Magnoliopsida; order Poales; family Poaceae; genus Triticum; species Triticum aestivum. The sequence goes on along the minus strand of NC_057813.1, from coordinate 80,940,257 downwards.
TATGCACACAAGGTGTTTGATGAAATGCCCTAAGAGGGTGAAACAAACATGATATGAAGTGTTGGAGCCACACTTGAGGTTCCTCATTTATTTTTTCCTCCTCGATCGCGGTTAGCAACTTGAACCTTTCATGCATGTGTGTCATTGATAAAATATGCATGTGTGCAGTTCATTGTTTAATTTATATTATTTGTAGCTAGTTAGTTTAACAAATGCATGATGGTTAATTATATATTTTATATTATAATAATGCAGATGAATCGGCAATGGATGTACGGTAACCGACTCTCCGGCGAGTTCACTACGGGTTTGAAAGATTTCCTCGTAGTGGCTAATGCGAACAAGCAGGGGGGTTTTGTTATCTGTCCATGTGTTATCTGTAAGAATCAGAAGGGTTACTCTTCCTCAAGAGATGTTCACATGCAAGGGAAGAAATGATGTGTAATAATTTATTGTATCAAACCTTTTGTCAAACCTTCAAGGGGTTTTAAAATGAATTAGTTTTATTTTTCTGATTTTTTTGATATATAATTGTATTTTTAAGATTTGAAAATGAAGAAAAAAACAGAAGAAAAAAACAGAAGAAAAAGCAAACAGAAGAAAACATAAGAAAAAGGAAAAACAGAAGAAAAAAACAGAAGAAAAAAACAGAAGAAAAAGGAAAAAGGAAAAAGGAAGAAAAAAACAGAAGAAAAAACAGAAGAAAAAGGAAGAAAAAACAGAAGAAAAAACAGAAGAAAAAAGGAAAAACAGAAGAAAAAACAAACAGAAGAAAAACATAAGAAAAAAACAGAAGAAAAAAGGAAAAAGGAAAAAAGGAAGAAAAAAAGAAAATATGCCACCTACTGGGCCACCACGGCCTGAATACGACTAGAAACCCATTAAAGGGCCAGGATTCAGGCCCGCAGAAGGCCCAGTAGGCCCACAGGCACACAGTGACAGAATAGGCCCGTAAGCCTGCATTTGAGAGGAGCTCGAAGTGGTAAGCGCAGCCGCGCTTATAAACCACTGTCGAAGCCTCTCGGCTAGCGAGGTGGGACTAAACATCCCACCGCACCGCGCCAGTTCTAGCACAGCCCTTTAGTCGCGGTTGGGGAGGCGGACCGCGACTAAAGGATACCTTTAGTCGCGGTTGGGGTGGCGGGCCGCGACTAAAGGGTACCTTTAGTCGCGGTCCGCCTCTCCAACCGCGACTAAAGGGTCTTTCTGCGCGGGAACGGAGGCGGCGCCAAAACCCTTTAGTCGCGGTTGGAGAGGCGGACCGCGACTAAAGGGCACCCTTTAGTCGCGGATGGGGTGCGGGCCGCGACTAAAGGGTACCTTTAGTCGCGGTCCGCCTCTCCAACCGCGACTAAAGGTGCGTCCATAAATACTGCACTTAGCAGTTTTGCCACTTCCCATTCTGCTCTCTCTCGACGCCGAAGCGCTGCCCCGACGCCGACGCCGACGCCGAAGCCCTGCCCCGACGCCGACGCCGACGCCGAAGCCCTGCGCGCCGCCGCCCCCGTCCCCAGTGAGCGCCGCCTCCGCCCGTGCCCTGCCCGCCTCCGCCCGTGCCCTGCCCGCCGCCTCCGCCCGTGCCCTGCCCCCGCCTCGCCCTGCCTGCCGCCCGCCCGCCGCCCTGCCGCCCGCCGTCGCCCTCGCCCCCGTCGCGCCGGACTGCCCGTCCCCGCCTCTCCTTCGTCGGTCCTCCCCCGCGCATCGCCGCCCTCTCCTTGGTGAGCTCCCCATCGGGCCCCGTCCGGCCGTCTCCCCGGCCCCCTCCGAACGCTGCGCCCGCCGGCCCGTCCCGTCGCCGCGCCCGCCTCTGCATGGCGGCGCCGCGTCGCGGCTCCCGCACGTCCCGGTTGCGCGCTCGCCGGACCGGCCACTTCCCCTCCGCCCTGCCGCCCTGTTCCGGCCGGCGCCATCGCGGCCCTTGGCCGCCGGAGCTCGTGCCCGGCTCGTACCCGCTGCCCGCTAGCGCCGGCGCCCGTTAAGGCCCCCTGGCCCAATGACAATTGGGGCCCACGCCCCAGAAACGATTTAAAAAAAGGAGAGAAGAGAATTTAGAAAATAAATAAATAAATATATTAATTAATTAATCAGTTAATTAAATTAATTAACTTAATTAATTGTGTTTAGTAAACCTAATTAAATAACTAATATAACTAATCTGTTAATTAATCTAATTAACTTGGTTAATTAGTTAACAGACAATTTAATTAATTCTGTTAAT
>NC_057813.1:80307696-80337697 GCF_018294505.1 Triticum aestivum | reverse complement strand
TCAAGACGAGGAAGGCGTAGGGAACTGGGACCAACCCGCTGCCCCGGCCCGCGACGACCCGGTTTCCCGCCTCCACCGTTCGCCACCCCGAGCGCGTGAGAACCACGTGGCAGACATGCGGGACCAAGGCGATGGGTGAGGCGACCTCTCCCCACCCCGTGATCGTGGGGAGTGGACGCTTTGAAGACCACGCCCCGGCCCTATTCAGTAAATGGGCCGAGCCTCCATGCCTCCCTTCGTTTATGGGGAAGGCGCGAACCGCCCCCTTTTACTACGACGTGACGCATGCGCGCAGAGCTCGGCCCCACGCATCCCGCCCACGTCACGCACGCCTCCCCACGCCGAGCAACGCGCGGGAGGCATGGGAGGCGCAGCGCGCAAAGAATCTTACCGCGGTAAAAACTACCCCGCCTGCCCGTGCACCGTTTTTGGGCCTAGCCCAACGACATGATTGCGCTTACGTGCGGCCCAGGCCCGGGGGCTCCTGTCGGTGTACAAAAAGAGGGGTACACTTTTTGTACCCCTATAATGCTGCACGGGCAGTCTGAGCCACGGACACCACCGCACTGAGCAAGGCAAGGGAGGTGAGCCAAGGTAAGGCCAAAGCTCGAAAGGAGCAGAACAATGCCAACACCAAGACCACAAAGAGCAAAGGGGACGAAGCAGACTCCCCCGGCAAGATCCTTGCCGGGGGGCAGTTTTAGCAAACCCGGCAAGACCCTTGCCGTGGCAGCTCGCCCCACACCTACGGAGCGAACCACCCTTGAGTCCACTGCCCCCATGGGCAAGGATCCGGAGACATCCCCGTGGTGGCATGCAGATCTTTGTGAAGACATTCAAGATCAGATACACACTATAGAAGATGACGACCCTTTGTGGGATCCCAGCCAAGGAGGACCACAAGGCCCCCGGCAAGAGCGTTGGCGGGGGTGACAGCAGGTGCCGCAGCAAGACCCTTGCCGGGGCCCCGGCAAGACCCTTGCCGGGGCTACGGCGAGGCCCTTGCCAAGGACACTCGTAGGGCCACCATCAGGCCCACGCAAATCCAAACCTCCACCACCGTTCGCATGCAGCTGCCGACCCAACCAGTTGGGCAGGCACCTGCGTGGCAGCAAGCGGATCTTCGTGGAGGCCCACCACTGCGCCACCTCAGCTACCTGCCTGCCTACATGGCACCATGGGCACCGCTGGCCAGGGCATGTGTCGACACGAAAGGAAGCGGCGACGGATGAGATTGGGCTCTCCCCCGTCCTCGATAAAGCAAGGACACCTAAGCAAGACGCATTAAATGCGCCTTGTCATGTGATGCGAGGGATAAACTCGTATCACTGTACCCTTTCCACCTCCTGTGTGCCACTGTGGCAACCCCTTTTTCCCTATAAAAGGAGGCCCAAGGCGACCAGGAGGAGGATTCTGCTTTTCAGAGCTCCTCACGCCCCATTGCTAGTTCCAGAACACAGATAAACAAACCACCAAAGCAGGAGTAGGGTTTTACGCATCCTCGCGGCCCGAACCTGGATAAAGAACCCGTGTGCTATCTGTTTGATCCGCTCTTCTCACGACCCCGTGCCCCGCAACCGTAGTAGGGATTCTTGTGATCCCATAGGTGTCGTCCTCGCACCGACACCAGTCATGGAATAACCTTACCAAGATGAAAGGACAGAAGAATTGACGGAAAAGGTCATGCCACTATCGGAAGAGCCCAGAAGAGGAATTATCCTGAAGATCTGAGAAGATCGACACTGTCAACAATAAGGATGGAGTCTATGAGTTTTGATGGAACCGTAACCATGCTTCTAAGGGTGGTAGCACCCTAGACCCCGGAGATGATCGATGGATTTTGAGAATACCCCAAACCTAACCTATTTCTTGAAAGCCTCTCCGAATCTCGAGGACGAGATTCATTTTAAGGGTGGTAGGTTTGTAACATCCCAAAATTCTAAATTTTGGAATGTTATATTAAATAGATAGATTGATTGTTTGTTTGATTGTTGTGTGATTGATTGAGTGAAATTTGGAACTTTTGAAAGTTAAATGAGAGGGAATAAAAGGACTTTCCCAAACTTTCACCTTTGCTTTCTGATCTCCATGGATTAAAATAATTTTCAAACACAAAACCCTGGAGTGAAGATAATATGACTTCTTCCATTTAAATAAATGAAAAGGGGTTTTGAAAAGATTTGAATTTCATTCAAAATTATTTCCAATTCATAAAATTCATGCAACTCAATGATTTCCATGAGAGAAGATAAAATGACTTCTTCAATACATATGAAATATGAGTTGGGAGTTTAAAATAAATCCAATTTAAAGTCCCTTTGAAAATTATTTTCAATTTGGACTTATTTGGGTTTTATTCAAATTATTTTTCTCCAAAAATAAAATATATGGAAATTAGGGTAAAATGATTCTCTACAATAGAAAATTGGAGAGAAATAAATTTGGATCAATTTTGGTATTTTTAAAATGATTTTTAGTGGATTTTAGTGGAACAGTATCACTCTTTGCTTCATTTAAAATTTTGAGGATTTTATTTGATGCTAGAAAAATGTACATGCTGTAGGAAATAATTTTCTGAAAATTTGCCTATAGTATATATTTATTTTGGCGGTTTATTCTATTTTTGTTTTCTGGAAAATGTTTAATAATAATAATAATAAACTTCCCTCCGCCGAACTAGGCCGGCCCAGCTCCTGCCAGGCCAAGGCCCAGCCCAGCGCGCCGCCCCTCTCCTTCCCCGAGCGGAGTCTCGCTCGGGCACGCCGTCCGTCGCCATCGTGGCCGACCCAACCACCTCCGCGCCGCCTTGCCCCGCCTCCTCCTCCAAGTCTCCTCCTCCCCTTTATATAGCCCGGACCCCGGTCCCGTTTCCCTCAAAACCGGAGCCACCAGAGTCCGCAGCCGCCACCACGCCCTTGCCGGAGTTGCCGCCGCCGCCGCCGAGATCCACCGCCGCCGCCCCGCTCCGTCCCGTCGCCGTGGACCACCACCTACACCGCCATCCTCCTTGCCTCACTGCGCCGCCCCTCCCCGGCCCCTTCGCCGCCCTCCTGGATGACCGAAGCGGCCGCCCCGACCGGATCCGAGCCACCGCCGCTCTCCCGTCTCGCTGTTGACCGCCGCCGCCGCCGCGGTAACTCCCTGCTCCTCCCTCGTCATCAGATCTGGATCCAATGGACCAGATCGAATCTTTTCTAAACGGTTTTCTTTAATTAGTGAACGCTCGTCAGATTAGATCTGGAGTGAACGATTTTTCGTTCGTTAGCGTTCGTTAGCGAACGTTCGTTAAATAGCCTTTTCGTTTTATTTTATTTTCTGCCAGGGACCCATCTGCGATTAAAGTTTTTATAGATTAGTCCCTAGTCTTAAAACGATCACTACTTTTTGCTCGTTAGTCGGAATTAGATGAAACCAACGCCTACTTATTCGTTATGATCCCCTCTATCCAGATAAACAACTTAAACATGTTTTTGAAAGTTTAAAATTTGAATTTCAAATAGTTTAGTATTTGAACTTCGTTTGATCGTAACTCAAGTTTTATAACTCCGTTTGAGTTAATTCTTTTTGCAAATCGAAGCTCTTGACCTAAAATTTCTGATAAGGCAAAATTCACCTAATTTAGGTACTGTTAGAAATTGTTTTCTGTTGCAAGAGTTGTTTGCTTGGTTTTGAAGTTTTCCGAGATCTTTTCTTTGATTCTTTTGTATGAGTGCTTATGTATGCAATTGCTTGCTCATGATAGATTGAATGGAGTGTGACGAGTAGAACTATCAGGAGTTATGAGTGCGAATAATCTTCATCAACAGTACAAGCAAGTTCACACTTTGATCATACTTTTTATACCCAGTTTTTATGCATTAGTCTTCACCCTCAAACATTGCATGTTAGGATCTGAATAACATGTGGGTGTGGGAAGTAGATGATGAGGTAGAACCTATTGCCCTTTTATTATCAAACCTTGGGAGTTACTTCTACGTTATGCTTATATTGTTATGCTATGCTCGTAGACGTGGTTTGGTTTGAGTGATTCATGACAGATGTGAGAGTTATTATTAATGGTTAACTTAAGGTGGCAACTTTAATACACATATGGGTGGATTGAGGCACCTAGAGTACCTAGTGTTGTCTGTTTTTCTGGAAATTCCGGGGTACCGTGTGATTTTCCTATGGACCGCCACCCAGGCTCAAAGGGATCATAATATTATTCATGCTATAAACTTCCGTGTGCAGCCACAAGCTATTATGGGCTCTATCACAGTTGATTAAGTGGCGTGAGCTCTTGAAGTGGTAGACTAGCAGATGTAGTGGGTTGTAGGAGGTACTGTCTACCCGAAGTAGAGAGTTAATTCTTCTGAAAGACTGTGTCTCGGTTATCCGTTTCTCAAACACCATGTAGTGCGAGAAATCCAATGGAGGAGATCGAGTCTTGTGGGGAAAAGTGCGCAAACCTCTGCAGAATGTACAAACTAATCATGATTAGACGTGTCCCCGGTTATGGACATTTTCAGTATCTGGTTCTTTGATTTTTGTGTTTATCTCATCAAGTTACTTAAATAATTTGTTGGGTTATTGATTATAATTTGGGATTGAGTTGGAGGAACCTTCTCAATGTTTTCAACAAACTTTGTAGTTAAATAAAATATATTCCTTTGTAGTTGGGAAAAATTGGCTTTTCGCAGAACATTATAAACTTTGAGCTTTCCACCAGCCAAATATGCATGTAGTGATAGCCATTATTCTGCATTGCTCTATGGTGTGAATTTGCCAGTACATTCAATGTACTGACCTACATGGCTGCAACATCTCATGTTGCAGGGATCTTACGAAGAGTAAGTGATACGTTAGGGTTACGATTTCTACACTCAACCTTGCCGTTGGTGTTGATGGGAATCCACAACCTTGTTGTTACTTCTGCTATTTGGATTGAGGTAATAGTATTTATGTTACTTTATACATGTGATTTACCTCTGTTATAAATCCTCGAGTACTCTGTGTGTCAGCATACCAATCCAGGGATGACACTTAAGCACAGAAACTTGACAGTCTGAGGTCGGGTCGCTACATAACGATATGATAAAAGAGACTTTGTTGCTAGAAAAAATGGTAAAGAAAGAGAACCGTGGGTTCAAAAACCTATGCCTTTTCCACCCAAGTCAACTAAAAATAAAGATGATGAACAATTTGAACGCTTTGCTGAAATGCTAAGGCCAGTGTTTTTGCGTACTCGCTTGACTGCCATCCTTAAAATGCCTCATGCAAAGTAATTGAAAGATATCATCACAAAATAAGAGAAAAATACCGGAAGCTGAAATCTCCACTATGCTTGCTAACTATACTTTTAAAGATGGAGTAACTAAAAAACTTGGAGATCCGGGTATACCACCTATACCTTGCTCTATCAAAAAGAATTATGTGAAAACTGCTTTGTGTGATTTAGGAGTTGGTGTTAGTGTTATGCCTTTCTCTTTATATAAAAGGCTTGACTTGAATAAACTCATGCCTACTGAAATATATTTGCAAATGGCTGACAAATCAACCAACATACCTATAGGTATATGTGAGGATGCGCCCGTTGTTGTTGATAATGTTACTATTTTGACTGACTTTGTTATACTTGAGATGCCTGAGGACGACAACATGTCGATTATCCTTGGTAGACCCTTCTTGAATACTACAGGGGCTGTTATTCATTACAATAAAAGCAAGTTCACTTTTCATATTAATGGTAATGAGCATATGGTGCACTTTCCAAAGAAACAATTCCAAGTGAACGGTATTAATGTTATTGAAAAATCTCCCACAATCACTATTGGAAGTTTTCAAATACCTCTACCTACTGTCAAAAAGAAATATGAAATGCTTATTGTTGGGGAAATGCATATCCCCATTGAGGTAACTTAGTGATTTATGAAAGTTCTTCAGTTTCATGCTAACCAAAAGTGGTTGTTAATAAGACCTGATCAACCTTATTAATGAATAATTTTTCAAAGGTATGAAGTTGATGAATTTAGTAAGCACTACCTTCTGTCCCCTACCTTTTTGTTTCCTATTTTTATTAGTTAAATAAAATAAAATGCCATGTTTTGTCTATTTTCTGAATTTCCCGTGCAATAAAAAATGACCCAAAAATAAAAGTTCTCAGAATGCTCTGAAAACCTGATATGATTTTTTTCTGAATATTTAAGAATTTTTGGTGCAAATAATACCAGAGGGAGGTGCACCAGGTGGGCCAACCCACCTAGGCATGCCAGGACCCCCAGGCATGCCCTGGTGGGTAGTGGTCCCCACGTGCCCCCCCTCACTTATCTCTTAACCCACATCATCACTTACCTCCAGAAAAAATTCTCCATTGCTCTCTCTCTCTCCCGTGTTCTTGAGCTCAAACCCGCGGATTTCGATCTCTTTGCTTGAAGCTCCATTTCCGAAACTGTTTTGGGGGATTGTTGCTTGTTATGTGACTCCACCGTTTGTCCAATTAGTTTTTGTTTTAGTGGTTTATACTTTCAATAATTAGCTACTCTTGGTGCTGTTGTAGATGAGCTTGCATGTTGAATTCTTAGTGTTCTAAGTAGTTTGAATGCTTGCTATGGCCTCTATGTATCCCTATGAGTAGCCGCTATCAATTTTTTAAAGTTTTGCTAACAAATTTTGTCACCCCAAAAATTTTATTTTTAGAAAATTGTACGCGGACATGATGAACCTATTCGGAAGGATCTCTTCGAGGAGATGATCCTCGGGGGCATCTTCTAGTAACAGTTCTACTTGTCGGTCTTATGTTGAACCAAGTGAAAGTTCCACGCGTGATGCCGCTACCAAAACATGCTTATGGCCTTGCGATGAATATATGCTGCGTGTGGGCATTAATAAGGAATTTTAGCAATATGTTCACAATGCTGGCCTTGGTCCCTACCTTTCTGATAAGTGTGAACAACGCCAACTTCTCACTGAGTCATTTTGTTAAAGGATTTACATTTTTCCTCATGAGTCTATGGTGTCTTTTATGCTTTATGATAAACATTTACTATCCCACTGGAGAATTTTTCTTACCATTGCAAACTGCCATTTTGGGGTCGCTTGATGAACCACCGAAGGCTGTGTATGAGTCTTTCTTGACTAGCCTTTGTTATGGTGAAAATAGGGGAGTAAGACAATGAAGAATAAAGAGCATTCACTTTCCCGCAATTCAGTATTTTGCATTATTTAACAGGAAATGCATAGTAGGCAAGCAAGACTGTAGCATACACTACAAAAAAATACACTTCCGTGATGATATGTGTTTGTCATAGTAGGTCGCGTTTTTGTCATGCATGTACATCCATGAAAAATTTATGACAGAATCAAGATAGTCATACCTGTGCTGTCGTAGAAGTGTTCGATGACATTACCAAAATTATCATCACGAAAGTGTCCACTTCCATGATGATAAATCGCGCGTCACAGAAGTGCTTTCGTCAAGGGTGACTGACACGTGGCATCCACCGTAACGGAACGCCGTTAAGCTACCGGGTCGGATTTTGGATCCGATAACCCGTTAACAGCCACGACCAATGCCGATTTTCCATGTGTAAAGTTGTCATTGGCTGACGGATCCACGTGTCAGCTCCGCGTTGGCACAGGTGTCACTCATCCAACGGTCAAGATGGGCCTATGATATGTTGAGACGTGGACTGGCCCAAAAAGTGTCCCACAAAGTTTAAATGGGCCAGCCCAACCGAAGGCCCATAAGATTTAGCGGACCATAATGGGCCGGCCCAGCTAAAGGCCCACAAAATTTAGCGTACCATAATGGGCTGGCCCAGCTAAAGGACCACAAGATTCTGCAGACCATAATGGGCCGACCCAGCTAAAGGCCCAACATTCTCTGTCAAATCGGCCCGTCAACGGCCTGGTCTAAACTTGTCATCAATGCGGCCCATGGTCACTTCTGGGCCGTTAACATTCCGCTAAGTAATTGGGCCAAATTACGGCCCGATGTATTTCTGGCCTGTTAAAGGTCCGGCTTCCTTTGGGCCCATTTATAGGCCATCAAAACTTTCGGCCCATAAACGATCGTGAAAGATTTGGGTAATATTCGGCCATGTCTATCATTCGGCCTGTTAGAGGCCCACTAGAGATTTGGCCCACTTTCGACTTGTTGTCATTTTCGGACCGTTAACGCCAGACGTAAACCATGGGCCATTTGTGGCCCAACGTCATATCGGCCCCATTAACGACCCATATAAAAATGACGATAATCTAGCCCGACCGAAGTTCTGGCCTGTTAAAGGCCCGTGTATTAGGTCGACGCATTTACGGCCCGTCCGAATTTTGGCCTGTCAAATATCCGCATCGTAAATCGGCCACCATTTCGGCTTGCTAAGTCCAGTGGGTTATTTGGCACAATCAGGGCCCTCACTTTTGGTCTATTAAAGGCCCATGTTTTTCATGGGCTCGACATATTTACACCTGTAAACGGCCTACTTTTACTGAGGGCCCAAATTATGTTTAGGCCTGTTAAGGCCCACTATGGGCACATGCCTACCAGAAAAATTTGAAAGCTTATGCTAATATAAGCCCAGATATTTTTAGTGGGCTACATGCCAATTTCGGCCCGTAATCGTTTTTAGCCCAATTGGAATGGGCCCGACGAATTTTGGCATGTTGGGCTCCTACAAAGCTTTCGTCCGAATATATTACTAAGATAAACCTACACTATACAAAAATAGCATCATAATTACTGCAGCCTGTGGCAGCATCATAAATGTTGTATCACAACAAAATAAATTCCAATCATACAACAAAAGGCCTATTGGCATAAAGTTTACAGTCCTTCCAGATAAAAGCACCATCAAATGTATAGAAGCACAGATCATTTGACCTGAGTGCTAATGTTTCAGGCTATAGAATCTGATGGACCAGCACGATCTCCACCTTTTTTCCGCCATTGCTCTTCAACAACGAAGCGAATGTCTGATAGTCTGGTTTCAAAACCATTCATATCTTGACGGCATTTCTCAACCACTATTCTTGTTTCTGAAACAACTTCAATTAGGGATTGGACTTGTGTCTGGAGCACAGATATATCACTCTGTCTAGCAGGAAGATTTTGTTCAGTAGGCGATTTGGACGAGGTTACCTTGACAACCAACCCAGAATTACGCAGGAAGGTGCTTCTTGCACTGTTATTGGAGAGATACTGACGCACTGCAGCAAGAGGTGACATTGTGCCTGTAGTAGCCTCGTCACCTTCAGGTGGTTGTGGCTGTTCAATCATTTGTTCCATAGCTTCCTGAAAGTTTGAACTTGTAGACTAGTGTACCAGTGAGTTACTAATGAGACAAAAACAAACAAAGTAGGTTAAACGTTTATACATAACTTATTTTGGTGAACTACTGTAATACATTAGCATGTATTGTAGTGCCAACTACACAATAAAATCACTTTCGGAACATATGTCCATGTAGCATGCCTACTGTATTGTCTATTTCCTCACATTCGTTGACATCTAAGGATAAAGAGACATGCTTTAAAGTAGGATGAACATAGTATGACATCATTCATATCATGGGCAAACATATATAAAACAAAACAGGCTATTTTATCATTGTGTGCGCACGTGAACATAACAACTAGATTACAGATCAATACCAAAAGAATATCCTTCATCTCTTTTAAACCATGTAAGGTGAAATGATACGTTAAGACAACTGTGTATAAAAGTGAACAGAGTAACTGACATTGGCTGCAAACCAAGTAGTTAAGTGAACACATCACAGTACCAATCAGTTCAAGGCAGGAGGAGTAAGGACTTACAATAGCGGCTTGAACTGGTGTGCTCATGCCCTTAATCTTGCTGGTGTGGCAATCCTTGAAGATTTGCACTACATTCGGTTCAGGTTCTTTTTGGTCTGCACGGGCTTTCCACTGTATTTGGAACAAGTCAATATAGATACGATAATGTGGCACAAAAAAAGAAGAAGGAAGTAGCAGCTATTTACAAGAGCCTCGCAGTGTGCAATATAGCTACGAGATCCTGTTGTCTGTTGGAATTTCACTTTAGAACGGTTGGTTTTGTTCTTCAAACAGTTAGCCTAGAAGAAGATACACTTGTATGGCACATACATAAATAAAAGTTCAATATGTGGTCTGATCAAATACATATAACCTACCTGATACTTTGGATCAGACCAGTGTTTAATGAGGGTTGTCCAGTCTTCATCTGTAATATATTCCACTGGAGATGTTTGGGCGATTTCATTGTTAGCCTTGCCTTCAAAGTGAGATTTTCTAAGGTGGTACCGATACTGTCGCAGAGCAGACTGAAAAACATGAGTGCATGCTTGTTTAGTTGCATCGTCTTTCGGATCCAACTTGAACCTCATCTGTTGAAAAAAGAATGTGAGTCTTATTAGGAGGAAGCTAGAGTATGGGACAGAGCAAGACAATATTACTAATGGCGATGAATAACATTACTTACAAATAAATGGTCAAGGAAGGTGTTAAACTGGGTATTGTCTTTCTCATTCTGTATTGGATCCACCTTGGGAGGATACGCGCATGACACATAACGGCAATGGCTGCCTCTGATACTAACTTGGCTGACTCTGTAGCATCACGTGGCCTTTTTAAACCTGCCTCAAAATGGATCTCCATTCTTCCTCCTTTAGATTTTGTTAATCTGTCAAGCATTATCCCTAATATCTGTTTCCGCTTGCGCCGTGGTGCTAGTTCAACAACGAATATGGAAAGTGTTAGTGTACATCAAACTGTGAGAGTACATATAAAGGAGCATGCAACTGCAACTTGACTCGGTCAGGTACCGTCTTGGTGTTGACGCTCATGAGGTTCATCTGATCCTGCCTAGTCCTGTTGTGTCAATAGTGCTTCGGAAGTAGTGTTAGGTGTGAAGGCAGCTTGGGAACTGGCCAGTTCCGGAGCAAACGAACGAGTAACTAGTTGAGATGCTGGTAGAGTTGAAGCGGATGCTGCAGCTGGTGGAGCAGGTGATACTGTGTTTGTAGATTTAGCCGGTGGACTTGGACCTTCTACTGCACTATAAGTACCAGCAGAATCTTGACGACAGAGCCTTTTCCGTTTCACCCGACGAGTAACAACACTCCCTACTATATTATTTTCCTTGCTCTTTTTTGACTTTGCCATGTCAAGCTGTACCCACAACACAAAAGAATAAAATCACTCTTCAGAACTCATTGATGCATGATACAGACAAGCAATACTTTGTTGTAAGACAACCGTATGAGGATGGAATATGTAAGAAAAACAGGACGACATGACATATTCACAGCTACGATGTGCAAACTAAGCAGAAGGATTTTCAAGAAAATAGAAGTAATGCAAGCTAGACACCATATGAAAGATGCAACCAATATTACTCTGCCAAGTTAAAAGTCTCTTGTCATAAGTGGCAATTCGAAAAATTAGAAGCAGTACAACGTATAAATCAATGCAAGATGCAACCACTATCAAACTGCCATGTTAAAAGCATCCAATCATGAGTTACTGATGCGGGATACACAACAACAGTACTTTGATGTAAGAACATGGTATGATAGATAGATGCAGTGTATTCTAGACACAGAAAGCCATGTCATATGCACATGTATAACGTATAAACTCAGCAGGTGCAATTTAATCAAATAGAAGAAATACAGGCTAGACAACATATGCAACATGAAACCAATTATCACACTGTCAACTTAGAGCAAGCACCTGCGATGGTGGAGTGCGGGAGATGAACTCATCATGTAGACTTGGGACTTCAACTTCATTTGCAGTAGCAGTGCCAAATCTAGAGAGTCTCTGTTTGCGTCGGTGTGGAGTACCACCAACATCCCCTAACTTACTCCTTTCCTTCCTATTTTCTGATATTGCCTTATGAAGTCAAAACCACAAGAAGATGAATAAAATTAGCTCTGCATAACTGGTTGATGCATGATACAGACGAACACTACTTTGATGTAAGGCAAGCGCAGGAGGATGGAATATATACAAAAAAAGACAATGTTTCATATTCACACGTAGGACAGGAGGATGGAATATGTATGAAAAAACAGTAAGCAGAAGGCATTTCAACAAAATTAGAAGAAACGAAAGCTAGGCACCATATGAACATGCAACCAATATTACTCTATTAGGTAAAAAGTGTCTCGTCATAAGTGCCATTTCAATAAATTAGAAGCAGTAAAAGCTAGAAGACAATGCAAGATGAAACCTACATCACAGTCCCAAGTTAAATGTGTCTTATGGGTAAGTGATCGTTGCGGGTATAAGTTGTAAGCTACGCAGATGCAATTCAACATAATCAGAAGCAATACAAACTAGACATCATACGAAAAACGCAACCACGTATAACAATTCCAAGTAAGAGCAATCACCTGTGATGGTGGAGTAGGGGAGATGTGCTCATCGTGTACACGTATGTTCTAGAAACAGGAACACGTGTCATATTCACATGCATTATGTGTAAAGTAAGCAGATGCAATTCAAGTTAGAAGCAATACAAGCTAGACATCATATGCAACATGCAACCACATATAATAGTGTCAAGTTAGAGAAAGCACCTATGATGGTGGAGCAGGGGAGATGTGCTCATCATCTACATAGCTACGTTGACTGTCCAGCCTTGTGTTGTCTTGCGAATCTTGTTGGGAGGATGGTGGAGTAGAATCTGTAGAGACCCCCTGTTTGAGTTGCTCCGAAGGACCACCATCATCCACTTCCAGATTAATTTCCTTCAGCTGTAATGATTTTGCATTGTGAAGTCAAACCGATAAGAAAAAGGAATAAAATTCGCTCTTCAGAACTCATTCATGCATGATACTGACGAACACTACTCGGATGAAAGGCAAACACATGATGCGAGGATGGAATATGTATGAAAAACAGGATGGTGTGACATATTCACACCTATTATGTGGTAACTAAGCAGAAGGCATTTCAACAAATTAGAAGCACTGCAAGCTAGACACCATATGAAAGATGCAACCAATATCACTCTGCCAAGTTCAAGCTGTATGGCATTTCAACAAATTAGAAGCAGTATATGCTAGAAATCATATGCAAGACACAACCAATATCAAAGTGGCGACTTAAAGGTGCCTTATCATAAGTGATTGATGCGGGATATGCAAGAATAGTAATCTGATGTAGAAACAGGAACACATGTCATATTCACAGGCAGTATGTGTAAAGTAAGCAGATGCAATTCAACAAAGTTAGAAGCAATACAAGCTAGACATCATACGGAACATGGAACCACATATAATAGTGCCAAGTTAGAGCAAGCACCTGTGATGGTGGAGTAGGGGAGATGTGCTCATCGTCTACACAACTACATTGACTGTCTAGCCTTGCGTTGTCTTGCGAATCTTGTTGGGAGGATGGCGGAGTAGAATCTGTAGAGAACCTCTGTTTCATCTGCTCGGAAGGACTACCATCATCCAATGCCTTGCCAATTTCCTTCAGCTTTATTGATTTTGCATTGTGAGGTCATACCGACAAGAAAAAGGAATATCATTCGCTCTTCAGAACTCATTCATGCATGATACCGACGAACACTACTCTGATGAAAGGCAAAGTCATGATACGAGGATGGAATATGTACGAAAAAATGGACGGCTTGACATATTCACACCTATGATGTGGTAACTAAGCCGAAGGAACTTCAACAAATTAGAAACACTGCAAGACACCATATGGAAGGTGCAATCAATATCACTCTGCCAAGTTAAAACTGTCTCGTAATAGGTGGTGTTCATCAAACTAGAAGCAATACATGCTAGAAATCATATTCAAGACGCAAAAAAATATCACACTGCCAACTTAAAGGTGTCCCATCATAAGTGACTGATGCAGGATACACAAGAAGAGTAGTTTCATGTAAGAACATGGTGTGATAGACAGATATAGTATGTAGCAAAAACAGGAAAGCGTGTCATATTCACATGTATCATGTGTAAGCTAAGCAGATGCAGTTTACACTAATTAGGAGCAATACGAGCTAGACACCATAAGCAACATGCAACCAGATATCACATTGCCAAGTTAGAGCAAGCACCTTGGATGGTGGAGTAGGGGAGCAGAGACTTGGACCATGTAATGCACTATCAGTACAAGGAGAATCGGTACAGATGCTCCGTTTACGTTGCTGCAGAGGACCACCATCATCGCCTTCCTTACTCTTTTCCTTCCTCTTTCTTGATTTTTCCTTGTCAAGTCAAACCCACAAGAAAAAGGAATAAAATTTGCTCTTCAGAACTTATTGATGCATGATACTGACAAACACTACTTTCATGTAAGGCAGCCGCATGATAGGAGGATTGAATATGTATGAAAAATAGGACGGCGTGACATATTGACATGTATGATGTATAAAGTGTAAACTAAGCACAAGGTGCTTGAACTTGTTAGAATCGATGCAAGCTAGAAACCATATGAAAGATGAAACCAATATTACTCTGCCAAATTAAAAGGGTGCCCTAACAAATGTATTTGACCAAATTAGAAGCAATACATGGAAACATGCTAGAAATAATATGCAATATGCAACGAATAAAGGTGACTCATCATAAGTAATTGATGCAGGATACAGAAGAGAGGTAGTTTCATGTAAGAACAAGGTTAACACATAGATGTAGTGTGTACCAAAAATAGGAAGGCATGTCATATTCACATGTATAGTGTGTAAACTAAGCAGATGCAATTTACCCTAATTAGAAGCATTACAAGGTAGACACCATATGGAACATGCAACCACATATCACACTGCCAAGTAAGAGCAAGCACCTGCGATGGTGGTGTGGGGGAATTGCGGTGATCAACTACAGAGCTACGTTGACTATCTTCATTTGGCCATGCTGTTTCTTGAGAATCATGTGGGGAGGATGACACTGCACTCTTTAAACGAGTAGGGCGTCTCACAGTAACCCACCCGGGTGACTGTCTCATCATAAGTGATTGACGAGGGATACAAAAGAGCATTAGTTTGATGTACGAACATGGTTAATGGACATATGTAGTATGTATCAAAAACAGGAAGGCATGTCATTATCAAAGGTATAATGTGTAAAGTAAGCAGATGCAATTTAACCAAATTGGAAGCAATACAAGCTAGACACCATATGCAACATGCAACCACATTTGACCGCGCGAAGTTAAAGCAAGCACCTGGGATGGTTGTGTGTGGTAATTGAGATCATCAACTGCAGAGCTACTTTTACTGTCTCTAACTGCTGACACTGCACCCATTAGAGCGTTGAAACGCTTACTGCTTATCTTCGAATTACACTGGAGCGAGTTCTGTCTTTTCTTTTCTGCATTCATCAACACTGCGTTAGAGTCTGAAATACCCATGCATAAAAAAACAATAATGTGAGTATGCGTGAAGTGTGTGCACAATTAGTACAGTGTAAAGGTAGCAGATAGCAGGTCGGTGAGAAATAAATGACGGGAGACATATGATAGCTCTACAACATGCATGGAACACTGAATTACTACAGGATTCTATGAAAATAACAGTCGACTCTAAGCAAATAGGTCAGTCCATTTTTTCTGCACCGTCCGATGTACAAAGAACAGGGAGATCGGCTTCATCTACCTCCAGCTAGTCAGTGTTGACGATCTTCCTCGAAACGCCAGCGACCATCGTCCCAGTATTCCTCCCCTACCTGCGCCCTCCCCTCGACCTCACCGCACCGCCGTGCTTGGCACCGCCCCCGGCCATCCATTCAAGCCCCGCCGACCTCCAGATCGGGCGCAAGCAGCTCCTGCGCCCCACACCCCTATGATAGACACCGATGCGCCGCTTCCCCGGGGAATAGGCGGACTAGGTGCTCTGTGCGCCTAAGCGGGTGCTGCTTCTTTTAATTGCGGTTCGACTGACCCTGAATTGAAATCCAGGCGGGCTACTGACCTCTAGCAAAGGCGAAATAGTAAAAGGGAGGAAACCTTTTGCATTTAGTATCACAAAGAAGATGCAGTAAGAAGCTCTCAACTAGTTTCTTTCGTGGGATGAATACGGTGTGAGCGGAGACGTAAGATTTGCACAAATAAGGGAAGAGGAGTACCTCTTTCTGCTGGCAGTGCTGTGTCCTCCTTCTGTTTTTCCGACGATCTTGTTGTTCGCCGGAAACCAGAAGTTGTGGAGGACGGTGCAGCCTTGGACGAACCCATGGCCAAGTTGTTGAGTGTGGTGTGGGGGCCGTCTGTCGGTGGTGGGGAAGCAAATCCGAGGCGGCGAACAACGGCATAGCAGGAACATCTCCGGTGTGGTGGACGGTTGCGAGAGTGGAGCCGCAGCAGTGAGGCACAAGACGGCGTGGTCGGAGTGGTTCTGGTACTACGCACGTCGGCGTCAGCGTCGTGGAGGCAACTCAGCCTCGGCTTCAGCTGCTAAGTCCTTGAGGGTGTTGCGGTTGCGGTTGCGTTGGACGATGACATCGGGGTACCGGCTCCGGCGTGATGGAGGAGGGCGGTGCTGGATTGGCCGCTATGGGGTGGAGGACGGAGGAGGTTGGGGTTTCGCGGCTGGTGGAGAGGGCATTTTCGCGCCCACAGAGTATGAATGGGGAAACGGAGGGAGGCGGGGAACTAAGGGGGAACAATGTTTCAGTTTGGGACACGCTTGTTTGAAATTTGGGGAAAGTTACAAACTTTGCCCCCATCTAAAATTTCGGACATATTACGGGTTGGGGGTAGGACAGTCATGTTTGGTGTCCCAAATGTGGGCGGGATAGATTTCGGCCGAGCGCATGGGTGTTTAGGCGCCCACGGCGTATGAATGCTTCTCGGAGGCGGTTGAGACTGGCGTCTTCGTGAAGTTACAAACCTACCCCGGTTTAGACCTTTGGACATCGAGCCGATAGGCTACACGGGCCAGAGTCAGGACAGTAATTTCCTACGACCAAAACATTAGTCTCGCGCGGTTTCGGGTGACTAGAGGCCTATTTGGCGCTTTGTTCAATATTTGGGAGCAGAAGCATTAACATTTTCGGTTCTCCTGAATTGAACTTTCAGGATTTGTCAAACTTCACAAATCTTTACTCTTGAAAATCCTAAAGCTACGATTATTTTGGAATGGAGGGGGTACATTTTAATATACATTGTACACGAGTATATATTAAAAAATATGCAACTTACCTTAGTTCATGCATGGTTCCAGGTATAATCTCCTTGGTTGCAAAAAAAGTTAGATATGCGTATGAATATATATACCATGTTCAAACTCACAACAAAGATTGATGCCCCCTTTTACATCTGATTTACAAATGCCATTATCTCGGGTTCAAATAGATGAATGCACTTCCTATGAATTCGAATCTTCAAAACCCCCTTTATGTTGAATTTGACATGTATTTTATTTCGTAGCTAGCAATTTGGAATGTATCCATGCAAGTGACAAATGTATAAAGTGCTTCACACTAACAACATGGAGTGCACTAATTAATGTTTATATATGAATTGCAAAAGCATCCATTGCATGTATTTCAAACCGCTCTCACTCTATGGATCGATAATATGAAATAAACACATGGACATGCTAGAATTCAATGGAGTATGGGTGTCTGATAGACCGATTTTCGTCCATACACAATTTTGCAAAATTCATGATCTCATCCAAAAATAATAATGACATTTATATTTTAATTTAATGCATAGAACCGCCTTTTACATGTAGATATCTCTCTATCTAACGCATAAGTGCACACACTTTATATGCATCGGCATTTCTCTTTCACACATGCTCACAATCTCTCTCAGGGTGTCGGGGTGTCTCATGCACATGCTCTCTCTGTTTCTCTATCTCTCTTTCTGACTACTATGTACCACTCTTTTCACTAATCTCAGTTGGAAAACACTATTTCTCTCACATGCATATATACACATGCACGGTCTCTACTAGCCCTCTATACGCACATATATGTGCCTACGTGTCTCCTGCACGCACACTATCTTTAGGCCTCTCTCGCACACATTGCCCCCCCGACACACCTCTCTAATAGTAGTTGGCAGATATGATTTCATCATATCATTCGGTAGGATATCCATGGCTGTTAGGCTGGATGGTAATACGAGGCAAAGTTTTACCCTAGTTCGGATCGGACCCTTGTAGTTGAAGAAAGAGCCTACTCCTGGTACTGTACATTAGTGTTAGGGGTGTGTACAAAGTACACGTGAATACCAGGCATTGTGCGTGTGTGTATACAATCGACGAACTAGCCCCCAAGCTTGTATAACATACTAAGGGCCTAGGTTACAGATCATATATAGTCGGCTTATCACCAGTGGGGATAGAGTCCTCCGCGACTCTGGTAGCTTCGTGTTGTACGCCGAGTCCTCCACATGGGTCTCCGTATAACACGTCTCGGTCCAACCTATATGTGGCACAGGATGGAACCGACCCATGAGTCTTCATGTTGACCCACCACAACTAGAAATGATGTACCCACCACACCACACACGCAATAGGCCACTAAGAAAATAAGCATATACAATAGTACAACGGTATCTAGCTCACGATACGTCTCCATATTTTGTTGATAACACTGACGGACTTTGCATTTGATGCGTGCTCCATATTTTGTTGACAACACTTACGGTCATTGTATTTTAAGCGAAAGCACGATATGGTCACTGGACTTCAGAATAAGCTCATCACGATCACCACATACATTTTGTCGTGCTAACCAACATGTGGTTGGATGGTTAGAGGACAGTGGTTTCTCGATCCCACCAAGGTTAAAGTCCCAGTGCTTCCATTTATCTTGTGTTAATTTCAGTATTTTCCAGCGATGTACGTTCAGTGGGAGGAGACGTTCCACTCGACTACGAGGCACCTAAGGTGACTTCGTAAAATCTCAAGATCATATATGCTAGCCCACTCTCTCGAAGGTGCGGTGGCGGACCGGCGGTGGGGAGTGGTTTCGGGGAGGGCGGGCCGGCCGCGGGCGGCGGGGGCGGGCGGTTCGGCCGGTGGTGGCTGGCGGCTCGGGAGGGGGGGGGTGGAGTTTGATAATAAACTGGAGGCCCTTGATTTTGTATCCAACGGCTGGAAAATCTAATGACCAGAGATGAAAAAGTCAGTCGACTGATGTGTAGCCTCACCCCGCACGTACACATGCACGCACGCAAGACATGCACGCATGTAGGCGTGCAACACTGACACGTACACATAACATACACACGCACACATGCTGGCGTGCAACACTGACACGTATACATGCACTCACGAACACACGCACGTACGCACCCATGCATGCAACACTGAAACACACCCTTGCACGTACGCACCCATGCATGCAACACTGAAACACACCCTTGCATGCACGCAACACTCGCACGCCTGCATGCACACATCGCACGACGCAAGACACACGCTTAACTACATGAAAAAGATGACGTCACACTCAATGAACAATCATCGGTTTATGAAATGCCCGCTTCTGACCGCCCTGGCCCACCAAAGGTTCCTCTGTTGTGCGCTGCTTGCGTTGGGTCACTGACATGCAGGCCATGCACCCAAAGAGCTCACACGTCAGTGGAAGAACGGCGCGGTGTCCTAGGTCAGAGTTGAGGGCGGCACTCGCGCCACGCCCAGCTGAACACGCCTCCGTGCCGCATTCAAACGCCTCCATGAAACCCGCCCGTGTGGAAGCCGAGAAACCCACTCTGGACACACGTCCGTTCATGACCAGGCTGGCGTTAAACGCAACGCAGACCGAGCTCCTCCCATCCGCCGTCTATTTAATATCCTATTTAAACGAGGCCAAACGCCGGCCAAGAATCGCACACCTCCGTCGCTCCCCTATCTCCTCCACCATTTTGTCCACTCTTACAATGGCTTACGAAGAGTAGTTATTCCGCATCCAAGTCGGCTGGGTAGCCCGCCGGATACGAGCTATGCAGCTCACTGATCCACCTCCCTCCCCTCGCCTAACAGAGCCAGTTGCCGCCCCAAGCGGGCGCACGGTTCAACAACTCCCCGCTCCAGGCCAGCTCGACAAGGAGCGGCTCACGGGCATCATTGCTGCGGTCCACGCCGCCGCCTCGTACCGCGTCTCCCGTTTCTATGGCCAAGACTCCCATGCCGGCGGCCATGCCATGCAAGCAACGATAGAAGCCGGAAGCGCGGAGAGAGACGAGTTGGTGGCCAGCGCCTCCGCGTCTGCCGCCATCCTCGAGGAGAAGTAGAACACGGGAGGCCGCCGCTGCTTGGGTCCCATGAAGGCCACTGCGGAGGCGACGCCGACGTACACAACAGGTGTCTTGCCAGATCCTTTTGTTGCGAGGACCTTCGTCGACCCCGCATGGGCTCCGTGGAAGAGGTCAATGTTAGGATGAACTCGAGCCGGTGCCGGCCATGGCGAAGTAGTGGCTGGTGATGAACTCGAACCGGTGCCGGCCACCATCATCTTCGGCACCAGCCAATGATATCAGTTAGGCAGTGGGGAAGCGAGCCATCCTTTGCGCTGAAGCATATACCTCCGGGGCTCCCAACAGTCCGGTGATCGTGCTGCCAGACATGAGGAGCACAAATCGATCGGCAGGCGACCATTTAGGCCATGTATTATATACCTGTGCTGTCCAGAACTAGCACCGCGTAGTTCATTTTAATGTAATGAAATCCGTCATGTTTGTGTGAAAATCCGGTATTTTATATGATTTCCGTCGTTGTTTATATGAAATACTCAAGTGGTTGCGTGAATGAGTATCAGTTTGTCTACGTGTTTGCGTGAATTTCGTCCGGTTGGTTGAGTTGCTGTCATAATGTGTGCGTCTACAGTTTGATGGCGTAATTTGCGGGTCGCCGGTCGGTCTGCGGGCGGCTCAGGCGGTGTTGTGGGACAAAAAAACACAGCTCGTGCAAGCTCGTCTCCAACGTGCGTGCTGGAGGATGCATGACAGCATGAGCACCCGAGCCGTTCCTCGTTCATCAGTGGCAAAGGCACCGGTGGACAAAAAGGTCGGCAATATTTTGGCTACCCCGGGCAAGATCCAAACAACCCCTCCCAACAGATTCAAATCCCTCGTTCACCGTGGAATTTTGCCATGTGTTGTTTTCATGGACTAGCAAGATGCCCGTGCATTGCACCGAATATCAAGATGCATTTTTTTTTACAAACTCCCGCATGCATGCAAGGGATAATTAATGTCCTCCTTTGCTAGTACCACAAGGCAAACACCATTAATATTGCATCGATTAGTGTTAGTGGCCTTGTATATATGCAAATTGTAATTTTGATAGTGGTCCCTTGTATATAAAAATGGAGGGAGAAATATGAGAGATAAGGTGAGGAGGAGAGGGGCGTGGTGCCGTGGTGGTGACTGGTGGTCGGACTGGGCGGAGGCATGGGGATGGACGGCGCATTATGTCTAGGTTTGCATCTCTCTCTCTCTCTCACACACACGTAGGTGGGGGACGTGCACGAAGAGAAGAGGTGCACGCATGGCGCGCGTACTCCCGTCTCTTTCCCAACCACACCCGCGAGGGTACATGGTGGAGCTCATTTCTGTATGAAAAAGGCAGCCCACATGGTAATTTGGCACGTGTAATGGTTGTCCACTTGGTGGAGGGAGGATCGTCTACCACGGGTGAACAAACAAATTGCGACTTGACGCGTTATGTTGAATTAAAAAAAGAGGCAAACCATGTGGGGCCTACCTTAGAGGCAAGGCTCTATACACTGGAGTACTTTTGATGTATCCCATCAACTCGCAGAATGAGGAGAAGGTTGCTTAGTACGCCGTCTCCCCCGCCCACGGGCACGGTGGGTCGCAGGATGAGGTGAAGCTAGAGTACTAATGTACGCCTTTATGCCCGCTCC
Organism: Triticum aestivum; assembly: GCF_018294505.1. Taxonomy (NCBI): domain Eukaryota; kingdom Viridiplantae; phylum Streptophyta; class Magnoliopsida; order Poales; family Poaceae; genus Triticum; species Triticum aestivum. The sequence continues at coordinate 80,315,876 of NC_057813.1, read as the reverse complement.
CTCGCCCACGCGCGCGGTGGCTTGCAGCACAAGGAGAAAATTTTACTACTCCCTTCGTTTACTCCTCGTCCCTACTACGTACTTTGGTTAGTACTCCCTCTATCTACTTATAAAAGGCCACTATAAAAAGATACATTTTGCATCTATACAAGGCCACAAATAGTAACCGAGACAAAATTTACTACTCCCTCCTTTCTAGTTTATGGCTCAATTTCAAAATCTCTCCAACCAAGGTAGACGGTGAGTGGTCGAATTAATTTCGTAGTTTGCACAGTACGCTCGTTTTTCTCAAGAAGTTATGTTTACCGAGGCATTAATTAGAACGAATGCATGAATGACCACTAAATTTCCATGAACTTGTACATGCATTGGTTAGTTTCCTCTTGACACTGCTTGTGTCGGGTGGTCTAACGCACCTCGAAATCCAACATGTAATGGTACTACTACTAGTATAGTACTAGAATTGAGACTTATCAAACGGAAAAACGAATGTTTTTTAGATGAGCCCTATAAACCCTAGTGGGTACGTACTCCGTAAAAATAGATTTTTCCAAACCTAAGTCGCTCCCTTTCATGAATTCTGTAGTATACTCCTCCATTGACGCTCCCTGTCATGAATTATGTACTTCCTGTCGCCGACATGTAGGACATATAGCAACCGGGTCGATGTGTCAAGCACCAAATAACAGTGCAGAACAGCAGGGGGACGCACCCCACTCATACCGGCCCAGTGTTAGTAATGAGCAATGAGACGTCGAATCACAATGCCGCACCTTCCCAGACGGACGAAGAAACCATTATTTCACACTTCGGTTCGACATCATCTCAAACCACGTACTAGTATTTCTTCTGCCTCAAGAGGGACACGCGCATCGCCTTGGTACATCTTGACACGTGGACCGCATGATAGGCCATGCTCCCCCGCCGATCGCTGGGTAAAATCACCTCATTTTTACTATACTTCCTCTGGATCGGCTTACTACATGGCATGCACGTCTTTCTAGGTTGAGAATTTAACTAGCTATATATATATATATGTGTGTGTGTGTGTGTGTGTGTGTGTGTGATGAACAGTATGCTAGCCTTTTAAAAATGTATACTTTTGTACAATAGTACTCCACTATCGATGGATTGACTGTTTTGTCCTCGAGGAAGTTCTTAAAATCCTGGCACTCAACATCGGCATGGCATACGTGGTAGACCAAGCAAACGTTATGTATGCAAACCTGGATCACGGCGGGCTTCTTCCTCTCTTCGTCCGTTAGATCCTTCTCTCGTCCCATGACTGTGGTGTACTCAACATCTAGCCCAGCGACCCACTCATCATGTGAGTTTTCGAACATGCATCTAAAGCGAGAAAGGCATCCTTTCACCGTCGTGGAAGTACGGGTGTAGATGACGTCGAACTCATCGCTGGTGATGGTTCTAACCTTGTACTCACCGCCGATCGGGGAGATTTGGGATGCCATGGATTTGGGAGGAGGGTTAGGATTAGTAGAACTACCGTAATGCAAATGGACGGGACGACTAGGAGCGAACCGCAAGAGTATTAAAGGACGTGCGGGAAAGAGTAGGAGCAAACTGCCAGCGTGCGTACGGCAGGGTAGTGGCTTTCCATTCTCCCATGATACGGGCTTCCGAGAGCACTTGGATCTGAGATCGAACGGTTGCATGGCGTGATTCTAGACCTATGGGTGAATATCCTATCCTGGAGGGTTAATCTTAAAAATTTCAGCAACTTAGCATGTGATCGTTTAATCTCAAATCCAAGGGCTGCTAGCAGCCTGTATCATGGTCGCGCCTACCACGACCGTCGCGTCGCTCGCATGGTCGCACCCTTGGAGATTTAACACGGTGCATTAGGCTATCTGATGTTGGCATGTCATACATAGTCATCACTTAGTCACTCATACTACAACAAGGTTGGCTATAAGTGTATTTGTTTTTTACTCCTCTCTATATCTTTCTTTGTACTCCATCCCATAATATAGGAACGTTTTTGACACTAGCTAGTGTAGTGTCAAAAACGTTCTTATAAATGGGACATAGGAGTACTAGTATTTATTGCTTTGCCAAGGAGTGACCTCTTCCAATGAAATGGTGTTGCTAAGTTTGCTTCATTTAGTTAGCTATAGACTCAAAATTGTGTTTTCACCTAGGTACATGCGCTTAGCACTGTTTCTTCCTTGGGTCACCAAACTAGTCTCTCTCTTCTTGATTAACTTGCCACATCAGACTTTCTGCCTATGTGGCAAGCTTAAGCACCTGTAGGAGCAAGTAAGTACAATAGTGTGCTTTACATGGCATTTTTGCATATGTGGAGGAAAGAGAGGCAAGGAAAAAGTGGAGAAGTGGGTTCTCATGCAAGAGCCAGCCTCTACTACTACATGGTGGAGCATTGGGAGACGCACCTGTATGGAGGTGGTCAGGAATCGGGAGACTCACGCCGGTCGTAGCGCCGCAGTTGAAATGATAATGGCAAGTCGAATCACGGGGCCCCACCTGTCCAGCAGTAACTCGCTATCAAATCACACAGCCCTACGTTCGCAGCAGCCTACTCCCTCGTCTTCTCGCGTCTCTATCGAACCTTCTAGGTGGAACTTTCCCGCCGCCTACCGGGCAGGAAAAGCCCCGCCCTCGACTTTTAAATACAACTACTCCCTCCGTCGGATGCGTTTGGTTGAAGGTATCGTATGAATGGATTGGGACCATTCAATTTTTTTTGGGATTGAACCATTCAATTCATGTGTTTGGTTGAATATAAGAGATGACCTAATTATTTAAGACGGGACCACCAGTCATGCTCACATAGTCATGCATGCAAAGGGTGGCCATTTGATTCGACCGATTTGGTTGGGTGGAATGATTCAGCATCTTCAAGGCATATTCTCTTTTTTTGACTCGAACCATTCATGTGATTTATAACCAAACATGTCTATTTTCTGAACGATCCCAACCCATTCATGACCACCCTTGCAACTAGACGCACATCATCTTACGAAACCAAATAATCCCACAATACTAAGGCGTGGTGCATTAACTTATACCTCGTTTCTTGTTTCTTCACATATCAACCAATAAGAATCCAATGATATACTTTTTGTGACATAGTAACTCATATTTAGTTAGTCAAATGGATAAACTAGAACTACGTGCAGGCCCTATAAACCAAGACACCTACAAATAAAAAACCGACACGGAGAGGGTAGTTCAACACGTATCGTTTTAGATCAATATAGTCGGGATTCACCAAGGAGAAAAACCAAGTGGTAGGCTGCTCCTGTCGTGTTCGCGTAGCAACTCAAGCAGGGTCAGTCCGCACACGAAATGGCGACACACTTAACAGGACCCCTTTGGCAGACATGTGGCTCATCCACCGTCTTATTCCACGTGCGATGCACCAAATTACAGTTCGGAGGAGCGGTTGGAATTGGAGGCACCCCGGTCGTAGCGCCGCAGTAGTAGAAAATGAGCGATGAGGGGTCAAATCACAAAGCCCCACCTTTCCCGCATTAAGCTGCACAGACGAAGCAACCATCATTTCACTCTAGCGCGCAAGAGCATAAAGAAAAGAGAAAACAATGATGCATGCGGTAGCTACCTAGGGCACCCTAGGGAAGGGGTCTCCACTACAGATCCTTTTTTTTGAAAGCGCCTCCACTACAAATCGGCTTCTCCCTCGTCCTCTTGAAGAAAACCGATGATGAGTGCGGCGGTAGGGTTTGTAGGAGTACTACAGCGTGCGGGGCCACGTCATAGTAAAGGGTTCGAGTCGATGCCTTAAATATGTGTGGGCCACTTGGTTTTACGGGAACGAGGCAGCATTTTGGGTTCGGGGACCAGTGGATATATAGCACGTACAAAAAATTGTGGATGTAGGTTCGACCGAAAGGCAATGATGCATGGGCCCTGCATTTTGATATACCCGGGGCCACGTGAAATTTGCTACTCTACTCAAAACTTGTAAGGTACACATGTATTGAACGCATGAGATTTCGAAACCAAATTATGAATAAATACACACTATAGCATGTAAAGCTTTGAGTCATATATGCATGATGTAGATGTTCGTTTAGTTCTTATAGTTCATCTCATTCAAAATCAATTAGTTTTGTAAAAATGTTAAGATTCATGGGGTTGTGCATTGTAAATCATAAAGTAAAAAACAAATAATGGCAATTCATTTAGAAAAAAATAATCAATTATGATATAGAAGATTCTAGAACAAAGGAGAAGTGCTTGTGTTTTGAGGTTTGTGCATTATGCTTAAGTTCAACCATGGAGTCTTCTAAATTGTACATGTGGCAGATCTGGTGGAATGTTGATGATATCCAACAACCAGTAGTTCTCGGATTTGCCCATCTCTGCACTGTCGGGTTAGCTTCATCCAGCGACCATCTTTCAAAGTTATTGGCACACTATATAGTTCTTGTGCCATAGTTGCATGTTTTGGAAAAAAGCTACTAGTGGGCTGTACTATCTATTTAGGAATAGAAGATGCATACGTGGAAGTCGTAGGTAAAGAGATGACATGGAGCATCTCAATTCCTATGAGTAGGGATTGGAAAAGAGATGTCATTTGGTTCACATCATAGGAACTTTTCTATTGAATCTAGAGATGAGAGGTATCTCAATTCCTATGAGGAGGGATTAGTAAAGAGATGTAATTTGGTTCATATCATAGGAACTTTTCTATTGAATATACGCTAATGTTTATTTTCCTTTGAAATTAAGGGAGTATAGGAATCCATTCATATGAACCAAGTGGCTCTAAAGCTATAGAAATGATATCATGTTTATTTCCTTTGAAATGTAGAGTATATGAATCTATTCCTATGAACCAATTGGCTCTAAAGGAAAAAAATCCTATAAAAATCATATCATATAGAGTTCCTATGATATTCCTCGACACTAAAGGATGGTTGAAATTGCTGCGGGTGATACGATGGTCTTTCTTTGTAGACTCCTCACCCATATTTATAGTTACCTATCGAAGATGAATGAAATGATATATACAGGGTATTCTACATGTGCAATTTGGTACACAAAAACTCGATAAAAGTTTGCGTGGTTCTAATTTTCAATAAAGCTATATGCACTGCATTTCGGAATGGATAGGGCATACGGCAGTTGCTAACACTCATGTGGAAGATTTGTGTGTAGGAGGAGTGGCTGTTCTGTTAAATGACATGGCAAAACTGACACCGTCGGATGCCGATCTAACGGTTCTTACGGCGTTCGTCAGGAAAAGGCTTGTGGCGAACGTTTGTCGGATAATGATTTATGGACACATGCATTGCATTGATACATGCCCCCCTATCTCTCACGCACACACACCCTCACGAGTCACGACTCTCCCTAGTCCTCTCGCAGACTCGCACGTCGCACCCATCCTCTATCTGCAGGTAGACGTCACGCACATATGTGCTCTTCACACCTTACCCTCAGAACTTCTAAAAAACAAAAGACGGCACACACATTTTATTTTAGCTCACACGTCACACACTTATACTATTACTCTTGCGGCGAACGTTCTTTGGGCATAGTATATATTGTACTCTCACGAAGAGAAGCGGTGCACGCGCGCACTCGTTCTCTCACACCCACTCGTGGGTACACGTAGGAGCACATTTTTTTGAAGCCGATACAACAAAATCACTCCAGTATATATAAAAGTAGGAGCCTTAGCGCTTGCTTTACTAGGGTTCCTCTCGTTCACTCTCTCATGCTCTCCAGATCTAAGCAAGACATAGGTGGCCACACACTCTCTCTCTCAGCTCACGGCTGGTCACAAATCCGGCCGGACAACCTCGACTGGGGCAGGGGGTGTAGGTGCATCATTCACGCTATCGTCGGCGGCGAGGGAGGAGACCAACGGCTGCCCGTGCGTCCCGATCGGCGGCCGTGTCGTTCTCTCCGAGAGAGCGCCGGCTCAGGAGGGCCTCCGACCCCTTCTTCCTCCCTGCGGTATTGTGGCCAAGATGCGGCCTCCCGATGCCGTCTTTGCCACATGCCGACGACCCTCAGGTATATATTTCTTCGAAACCTGCCTTGCTCTACTGCCCCAGCTCTTCCCCCTTCGTGTGGATCGTTTTCTACTTCCGTCCACTGTTACAAAGCCACCTAGACTTCTACTATTACTAGAAGTAAAGCTAGTTCATACAGTGAACTCAAGCATTGGTTCAAACAGGGAAGAAAGTGGGAAAGCTATAGCATGAATCTAGGACTTGGTTCTAAGAGGAAACGGGGGAAAGTAGTAATATGTGTCACTGTTTAAATAACCGTATTTCGTATTTGCGCAAACATGGATGTCTGTCTCCATATCGTTTCGGGATGTCTGTCTCCGTATCGTTTCTATCCGTGCAATCAAAAGCACATGCCTCAGTTTTAGTACTACTGCGCAAAATGAGATGGCTATCCCTCGTTGCCGTCGTCTAACCTCCTGTCTTCAAGGTATCCCTACATTGGTAGTAACTAAGGTAGAATGACCAACGCAATCCAAAAGAGGATTTTTCGTACGTTTTACTTCCTGATTGCAGTGCAGGGACGAGCGAAAACAAGTGCATCCTAGTCCGGAATGCACTTTCTACCAGTTCATCCATGGACCGAGGACTAGCTGGCACGACTGCACGGCGGTTTTTTGGACAAGTGCGCGGACAAGAGGCATTGTGGTCTGCTTATTTCTGCAAATAGCAGTGCTTAAATTTAGTGGAATGCACAAGCATTTCAGCTGGTCAGTACACTGCATGGTTCAGTTCAGCATTCCAGGTGAGACCACAATTATAATTGGTTATTCTGGAATGAGAGAACCTAACCCTGGATGGTGGCAACAAGAAAAAACCAGAGTGAACTCCAGGAAATTTAAGCCTGCCGGGAGGCCCTTTGCTCAGAGAAGCCTTGCTTATTTTTTCCTGATTTGTAAACCTTCTCACAACTTTGTCTTTTGCTGTGAACTAGTATATGTTTGTTATGTTCTATGAATCATTGAGATGTATAAAATTGCTTAACTTATGCTTTTCAAGATTTTTATGAAGACGAGTTTAATTGTGAGTGTTCCACATGAGCGCTGGACTAGCGTGTGAACGTTTGGAATTTATTACATTGTGGCCTCAATTAACTGCATGAACCACTGTAACAAGCTACATAGTAGTTGCTTATATGCCAGACATCAGATTGTTGATTGTTAGCTGGTCGATAGCCTAGTGTTGAAGCGAGCTGAGCCAATGTGTCGTGTTCTGCACAACTGCTTACAAGTGGGGTAGCACCAACAGTGTTTACAAGTACTTATGTATACGTCGGCACACGGTTCTCGAACGAGTGCTCTATTTCATCAAAAAACACACTGCTCGTATGATAAACCATGACAACTTATGTCTTACCATGCCATATTCATGAAAAAACTAGTGAGGACGCATCTATTTCGGCAACAATTACGATGGTTCTCACATGATTCACGGGCACACAAAAGTAGCAGCAGTTCCCATAGACGGATTCAAACAGAGCACTAGCCCCAGAGGGGTCGATAACAAGCAAGGTTCGGATAATTAGACACAATCCAAACTACTATTAAACACTAGATGGGGCAACTATTTCATGCCTCGATCTAATTTGCGCTGGACACAAGACGGACCTTGCCATGAACATCATCGAGGACGTCCCGCAGTAGCTCAATCCTGTGAACCTTCATGAAGACAACTTTGTGGCCTTGCCACTGATAAACTTGTTTGTGGAGGCATGCCACGTCATCTTCCTGCGTAAGCTTGACAAGAACAGTATGCCGCACAAACGAAGGAGTAGCTTTGAACTTCTTGTGCTTCAGTACACCTTGGACAACACGCCTGACAACAGTGAGGCTGGAATACAACTCTTCATTGGTATAACCGCAAATGGCTTCCAGGATCCAACAGCCTAAGAACTCTGTTTCCCCCGTGCGTATATTCAGGTCGTCCGCCTCATAGCGAGTGACATGCACAACCACACAATCCTTGTCTACATCAGGGCTCTAATTGAAACCTAAACAAATTCTGAATTACTTTTCAGTATAAGAACCACGAGTTATTTAAACCACTATGTATAGCATGCCATCGAAGCTAATAAAATTTTGCATTATTAATCACCACATACTTCCTTTTATAAAAAAAATCACCACATAATTAGATGAAAAACCACAATCGAGATCA
>NC_057813.1:80293173-80307368 GCF_018294505.1 Triticum aestivum | reverse complement strand
ACCTCAAACGGGGCGTTAACCATCTCAGTAGTGGTCGTGAGTGTATCTGGGGTCGGCTCGGTGGTTTCCTCCATCTTCTTGGAGCTCTCTGTCTTGTGGGGATCAGCCTCCCGCGTCTGCTCCAATATCGGCAGATCTTTGCCTGGTTCTCCTTGGTCCATCATGAAACTGACGAATACTAGGAGACCACTGAATGGAAAACACAATCGCAATGACAATGAAACAAAAAAGAGAGTGAGGATCGGTTACTGCTTTGCAAAAGTTCTTTGTTTTCTCTCTGAACGAAAATATACCAACATCACGGATCCGCTTACCTTCCCTTCGTTGGGAGATAAGAACAGTGGCAGATGCGAGTGTTGCCTTTCTTGAAGACGGTGAGGGAGAAGGGGATTCAGCGAGGAGTGAAATGATGGTTGCTTCGTCCGTCAAATTTGATTACGGGGAGGTCGGGTTTTGTGATACGACGGCTCGTTACTGCCGTGCTACGACCGGGGTGACTCTCCGCCTGCATACTGCCTGCTAATTTGGTGGATGGCATTTGGGCCCGTGCGCTGCATGGCCTGCATGTCGGTGAACAAAAGTATAACGACATTCAGTAGAGGGAGACGTTTCAATGACCTAGGAGGAGCCAGAAGCGGTAGAGTGTCTCCACTGTACTAGTAGTAATTGTTTTTCTGGGTAGCTGTAGAGTGTCTCCACTGTACTAGTAGTAATTGTTTCTCTGGGCCCAAGACAAAACAGCCAATCCACACTAGTAAATAGTAAAATCAATTCAAAAGGCGCTACCCACACGCAGCACACCGCCCTCCTCCCCCACAAAAAAACCTGGGTGCTCTTATTCCTCCTCGCTCCCACCCACCTCACGTCAGCTAGCTCCACTCGTACCCCCAAATTCCTCACCTCACTCCTACAGAAAACCCTAGCTCCCCTTCCTCCTCACTCCTACAGAAAACCCCCAGCTCCCCTTCTTCTTTGCTCGCACTACAACTAGGCTCGTCATTCGTTAATCTGCTCAAATCCGTGAGTGCGACGCGACGCCCTCAAGGAAAATGGAGTCGGCTAACCCCAGCGCCAAGAAGATGAGGCTTCCACCAGCGGCGACACCTATTGTAGATCCCGCACCTGGCAGCGCGGGGAGAAGCGGCGACCCCGCCCCCATCGGATCCCAGGAACCCGTATAATCTCGGGTGGACCGCATCAGCGATCTCCCGGACGCCGTCCTTGGGGAGATCATCTCGCTTCTCCCCACCAAGGATTGCTGCCGCACCCAAGTCCTCTCAATTCGGTGGCACCCTCTATGGCGCGCCATGCCCCTTAATCTCGACTGTCGTCAGCTATCTCTCTTCAATGATTTTGAAATCCCCAGAGCCATCATCTCCTCCCACCAGGGCTCCGTTCAAAGCCTCTGCATCCCGTCAAGATACCTGAGCAAGCATACCATGCCCTGCACGGTGGACGCCTGGCTGAAATCCCCTGAATTCACAGAACTACAGCTGCTTGAGTTCTGCTATTCCCCTGGAAATCACATACCACATACAGAACGCCGTGAACTTGTGCCCTCAACACCAATGTCCATCTCGCGGTTTTCCTCCTCTCTCCACACCGCCACCTTTGCGTTGTGCTACCTTCCATAAGATCTGGTACTAAACCTTCGACTCCCATTTCTCAAGAAACTTTCACTTGTGCGGGTTCGTATATCGGAGGCCTCATTGCACAACATCATCCACTCCAGTTGCCCTGCGCTGGAGTGCTTGGTGCTTGTTTTCACAGTTAGAATCGGCTGTCTCCAAATAAAGTCGCCTAACGTTGTAAGAATTGGAATTTCTTTTGATGGAAGGCAGCTCATCATCCAAGATGCCCCTTCACTTCAAAGGTTGATCCTTGATTCTAGTTATTCACCGTTGCAAATAACCGTCCTCTCTGCACCTAAACTGGAGACCTTGGGTGTAATACATGATCTATGTGCTCATTTCAATATGGTGTTTGGCTCCATAGTTCTTCAGGTATTTTATATTATCATCTACACTTGTAACCATATGCTGCATTTTAAATTTCTGCGCATAAATTATATATCATCTTGGAGTACACATTTTGTACTAATATTATGTTCTATGCTCAATGAAGAGTTTCTCCATGGATGGCCTATCAATGGTGTTGGATTCTGTCAAGATTTTATATATCCAAATGAATAGTTTTGATCTGAACAAGCTTATTGGCTTGCTGCAATGCTTTCCATGTCTGGAGAAGTTGTATAGAAAGGTGATAATTTCACGCACATTGGAAGCCCGCATATAGTGTACTAGAATTAACCGTTCAACTGTTGCTCTTTCAACACTCTTCTTTTAGACCTTAACTGTTTTCAATTTTCATGTCTATTGAGGCAACAGGACGGGGTAAGAAATTTATAACCAATCGGTGGATTGGTAAGCATCGGGATTTTCTCACTTCTCATGAGATTCGATTAAAGACAATAACGCTAGAACGATATGTAGCCAACCGTGCAAACACAAGATTTGTCACATTCTTCCTGCTGAATGCGAGGTTACTATTGTCCATTAGGCTTAAGTTTATCAGTAGCATGGTTTTGACGGATGGGTATGTCGAAGAGCAAAAAAGGAGTTTCAGGTGGGCAAAAGAGCTTCTGAATGTGCCGGGCTTCTATTTACAACATATTGTGGTCATAATCCAGTAAATATTACGATCCAGGATGCTCATTCTATGGACCTGACTGATCCATTTGACTGTGACTGCCGAAAACAGTGTTGGGGTTAGATGTTGTTGCCCTTTTCAATCTTGGTTTTTTTGTAAACCTGATGAACAATCAACCCTCGTGCTTTTGTACAGTTTGTAAGCTGGAGTTAGATGTTCCTGCCCTTTTCAACTCAGCTGTGACTGTCATATTTTCTTTGAAACAAGGCAAATGGCTTGCCATTCGTTTAATTTAGAGTGAAATATTGTAACAAATCACAACCAAGGGAAATAACATCACTCACGCCGGCTGCTTGAGCTCACTGTGCATTACAGAAGCCAAGTGACTAGCCCCCACCACCCCCACCAGTCAACCCTCGTACTCCCCTCCGCCTGTGACTGGACAGGCGCATCTTCAACGGCTCCTGTTCATTCCGTCCGAGGCCTCGCCGTCGTCCTCCGCCTTGCGGCCTTGGTTCGCTCGCCGTGCGCGGTGCGCCACCCTCTTGTGTTGTCAACGTCGTCAACAACCGAGAGGAATAAGGAGATGAATGTACGTGGAGAGGATGACAGTAGGGACCCACCAGCGTCATGGCAGTACGCAAGCAAGTGCCTCTATAGTAAAAGCCCAAAAATAAGGTTCCTCCTAATGGTTGGACATCTGGGGCTCACGCCATCATCAACGTAGTCAATAAACGAGAGAATTACACTACGAGCGGCTGACACCAGGGACCCAGCAAGTCGCGCAGTTTTTTTTTGAGGAACAAGCAGTTTTTTTGAGACAATGAGGAACAAGCAGTTGTTATTTATGCTAGTTTTAGCGACAGATCAGGGTAACAATGGGGCTGTGCGGGGGCTGTGGCCCGTCTAGCCAGGGTTTTATTTATGTTTACCACATCATGAGCCCAGTTGTGTTTTTTTCTTGCTCGAAATGGCTAGCCCAGTTCTATTTTTTTAAGAAATACCCAAACATGGCCTACTTGCTTTATCGGCCCTGCTAGGCTGCAAATGTTTCAAGACGAGGAGAGTTTCATTCGGTTTGCCCAGAAATGGCCTGTACATTTTTAAAATACATCAAACCGGGAATTAGTTTCATTTTTTTCATTAGAAGATCTTAAATTCCATTGATTTGTATGCGCGGACAATTATTTTGATTTTATATTTATATAAATTATTTTTCAAAATAGTTTGAATGTGAATCGATATTTTTGGATTAAAAACAGTGGACCGCACCAAAATATGCAAAATTTCGTATACTTTTTAACCGTGGCCACAATATGGGGTGTAATGCTAACAAAAATAAGATGGGCTCCAAAAAAAATCTTAAGAATTAGCAAATGGGCTATACATTATTAGAAATAATGGCAGATGGGTTGTATGCTGTTTTCCACAGATTCGAGGCTGACTTGTGCGCCTACTACAGGTTGACGCGTATGCTTTCATAACAAAAAAGGTTGACGCACACGCAACGCCCTGTCAACTAAGTCAACACACGAGAGCAGTGACTGTTGGATATCCATCCAACGGCTGTCGTGCTTCTTCAATCTCTGCTCTTCATGCTCCAGCCGCTCAAACAAGCGCCGGCGGGACTGCTTGCTCCCTCCTCCCGCGGCCGGCTATGCTGCCGCGCAGGCCTCAAGGCCCCACCGTACTCCCATCGCTGGCCTAGCCATCCCTCTACTCACCCACACATGCTGTTGTTCTCCGGCGACGGCAGACGAACCAGTAAACCCTCGTACTCCTCCGTGTGGGAAACAACTGCCAAGTATTCCCTGGCTCCGTGTCATTCCCTTCGTAGGCCTCGCCGTCGTCCACCGCCCTGGTGCTCTCGGCGCGACCTGGTCAACGTGGTCAATAAACGACATCCATCGGAAGTGGACTGTACGTGGAGAGGCTGACAGTTGGGTCCACGGCCGCACGCAAGGAAATGCCTCCTTATTACGCGCAAAATAATGATTCATCCACCTGACAGCTATGACCCACAGGAAGGGCCTCTGTATTTTGCGAAAAAAATGTTCCCCCCGCTGACAGGTCGGACCCACCAGCTATATCTTCGCACGCAAGGAAGTGCCTCCTTATTATGCCCAAAAAAATGAATACCCCCTACTAGCTGGGACCCACCATATTGTTGGGCTGACTTGTGGGCCTACTAAGTTGACGGGGACGGAGGGCTTTGTCAACATAGTCAATACTCCAGTGACCGTATGATGTCAATCCAACGGCCATATGGCTTCTTCAACCTCTGGTCTTCTTGCTCCAGCCGCCCAAAGCAGCGCCGGTCGTGCTGCCTGCTCCTGCCTCTCGTGGCCGGCTGTGCTACCGCCTGCTCCTGCATCCCGTGGCCCGGCTCTGCATCGTCCCCTTCCTAGGCCTCGCCGTCGTCCACCGCCGTGGTGCTCTCGGCGCGGCGTGGTCAATGTGGTCAACGACCGACTTCCATCGGAAGAGTACTGTACGTGGAGAGGCTGACAACTGGGTCCACGGCAGCTGCAAGGAAGTGCCTCCTTATTACGCAGAAAATAATTATTCCTCCACCTGACAGCGGGGACCCACCGGACGGGCCACCAGTATTTTGCGAAATAAATCATTTCCCCCTGACTGCTGGGACCCACCAGACGGGCCACCGTATTTCGCGAAAAAATGTTCCCCCGCTTTCAGCTCGGACCCACCGGAAGTGCCTCCTTATTATGCACAAAAAAATGAATACTCCCCCGGCTAGATGGGACCACCTTGGTGGGAGGCTGTCTTGTGGGCCTACTAAGTTGACGGGGCCGAAGGGCTTTGTCAACTTAGTCAATATGAACGATTCTAGCTCCAGTGACCGTACGATGTCCATCCAACGGCCGTAGTGCTTCTTCAACCTCTGGTCTTCTTGCTCCAGCCACCCAAAGCAGCGCCGGTCGTGCCGCATGCTCCTGCCTCCCGTGGCCGGCTGTGCTGCCGCGGACGCTTCACCGCCCCCTACTATTCCCACTGCTGGCCAGGCCCTGCGGCGACGGCAGCCTCACACCGCAGCCGAACCACTGAACCCTCGTACTCCTCTCCGTGCGGGCTTCCACTTCCGCGTCTTCCCCGGCTCCGCGTCGTCCTCTTCCTAGGCCTCGTCGTCGTCCACCGCCGTGGTGCTCTCCGCCCGGCGTGGTCAACATGGTCAAGGAATGACTTCCATCGGAAGAGTACTATACGTGGAGAGGCTGACAGCTGGGTTCACGGCCACAGCCCAGTTTTTTTGTGATTTGCCAATTAAGTCGCTTTGTCAGGCCTGTTCGGCTGCAAATCTTTCAAGACAAGGAGAGCTTTTCATTCGGCTGGCCGAGAAAATGGCCCATCAGTAACGAGAAATGGGTTGTACATTTTTAAAACACATCAAACCGGCAATTAGTTTCAAATATATTTTTTTCATTTCAAGATTTTAAATTACATTAATTTTTATGCGTGGAGAATTTTTTGGATTTTATATTGATACACATTTATTTTTAAAATCAGTTTGAATGTGAGTCGAAATTTCAGGATTAAAAACAGTTCAGACCGCACCGAAATATGCAAAATTTCGTATAATTTTTTAACTGTGGCCACAATATGGGCTGTGTTGCTAACAAAAAGAATATGGGCTCCAAAAAAACCTTAAGAATTAGCAAATGGGTTGTAAATTATTAGAAATAATGGTAGATGGGTTATATGCTGTTTTCCACAGATTTGAGGCTTTCCTAAAAAAAAGGTTGACGCACAAGCAGTGACGGTTAGATGTCCATCTAACGGTCGTCGTGCTTCTTCAATCTCTGCTCTTCCTACTCCAGCCGCTCAAACAATCTCTGCTTTGGTCAACGTGGTCAACGACCGACATGCATCTGAAGTGGACTGTACGTGGAGAGGCCGACAGCTGGGTCCACGGCCGCACGCAAGGAAATGCCTCCTTATTATGCGCAAAATAATGATTCGTCCACCTGACATCAGGGACCCACCGAAATGGCCACAGTACTTCATGAAAAAAACGTTACCGCCGCTGACAGCTCGGACCCACCAGCCATATCTTCGCACGCAAGGAAGTGCCTCCTTATTACGCACAAAAAAAATGAATACTCCCCCTGTTAGCTGGGACCTAGTATAGTGGCAGGCTGACTTGTGGGCCTACTAAGTTGAAGGGGGCGGAGGGCTTTGTCAACTTAGTCAATATGCACGATTCTAGCTCCAGTGACCGTACAATGTCCATCCAACAGCCGTAGTGCTTCTTCAACCTCTGGTCTTCTTGCTCCAGCCGCCCAAACCAGCGCCGGTCGTGCCTCGTGCTCCTGCCTCCCGTGGCCGGCTACGATGCAGCGGAGGCCTCACCGCCCCCTACTACTCCCACCGCTGGCCAGGCCATCCCTCTACTCACCCACACCCCCTTTTATTATGCTTTGACGGCAGCCTCACACCGCAGCCAGCCAGTGAACCCTCGTACTCCTCTACACGTGGGCATCCACTGTCGCGTCTTCCCCGGCTCCGCGTCGTCCCCTTCCTAGGCCTCGCCGTCGTCCACCGCCCTGGTGCTCTCGGTGGCGTGGTCAATGTGGTCAAGGAACGGCTTCCATCGGACGTGGACTGTACGCAGCTGGGTCCACGGCCACAGCAAGGAAGTGCCTCCTTATTACGCGCAAAATAATTATTCCTCCATGTGACAGGCGGGACCCACCGGACGGGCCACCATATTTTGCGAAAAAACGTTTCCCCCCTGACTGCTGGGACCCACCAGCTACACCTTCGCACGCAAGGAAGTGCGTCCGGGCAAAAAAAAGATTCGCCCCCCTGACTGCTGGGACCCACCAGCTACATCTTCGCATGCAAAGGAAGTGCGTCCGGGCAAAAAAAACGATTCGCCCCTCTGACTGCTGGGACCCACCAGCTACATTTTCGCACGCAAGGAACTGCCTGATAGTCAGGAACTGGTCGAAGCGTACATAGCAATGTCATTCTGGTCGCGAACTTGTACGTACATATATACTGGTCGATGTAGCGGTGCGCACGTGTCATAGTAGAGGCGCGTACGTGTCGTAGTAGAGGCACGCACGTAGCATGTACACGTACGTATAGCGGCCAGGGTGCAAGAAAGAAAATACGGCCACGTATGTGTACAAACGGGCGGGGTCTCGAACGCCTAGTCGCGCATACGTACGGCGAGGGCTCGTGTTCATGGGGAGGCAACGGAATGCGTCGTGTTCATGGGGCGGCAACGGAATGCGTCATGTTCATGGGGAGGCAACGGAATGCGTCGTGTTCATTGGGAGGCAACAGAACGCGTGGGAGCCAACCGGCTTGGATGGAACAGGCGATGGAAACGAGGCCTGGCGTACCGCAGAATGGAGGAAACGGACCTCCTATGGTCGAAATGGGGGTCCTGTTGATCGGGAGGGGTGTGGCGTACCGCAAAATGGATGAAACGGACCTCCTACGGCCGAAACGGGGGTCCTGTTGATCGGGAGGGGTGTGGCGTACCACAAAATGGACAAAACGAACTTGTGTTGGAGCGCTACGGTCAAAACGGGGGGAGGGGTGTGGCGTACCGCAAAACGGGACTCCACGAGATACTGTTCATCTCCACCATCGACCTCCTCCAGCCTCCACGGGCTCCTGTTCATCCAGCCTCCACTGCGCGCTACTCCACCGGCTACTATTCAACCACCCCTCCACGGGCACCCCTCCACCGTCTACTGTTCATCCAGCCCTCCACACCATGGGGTCCTGTTCAATCACCCCTCCACGGCCACCCCTCCACCGTCTACTGTTCATCGAGCCCTCCACAGCACGGGTTCCTGTTCATCCAGAGGCAATGCCACCGCTCACTGTTCATCCACCCCCCCCTTAATGCTCACTATTCATCCTAAAGGCAGCATCGATCGGCTTCAGTTAGCAGCAGTAGCGAAGGAATCGCTCCATCGGGTTCAGTTAACGGCCATCGATCGATCGCTCGGGTTCAGTAACGCGTAGCCTGCAGTGCAATCGCTCGGGTTCAGTTAGAGCCCAACGCCTCGCTCGGCTTCAGTTAGAGCCAACGCCTCGCACACACGCGCTTACGTACGAGAGAAACGTGCATCGCTACGCCCCCTACCTCCCACCGTAACCGGCAACCCCCCAAAATTTTCCTCCCCCTCGCTTCTACCACGGTTTTTTCCGTCATGGACGGCACAAAGAATGTCATGCAGCTGAATCTCTGGCCCGCCCAGGACGAAAAGCCCATTTTCTGTCATAATTTTTTGTCATAGAAGTAGGATCCCACCACATCTATGATGATACCGGGTTTTGTCACAATTATCGTCATAGAAGTGTCATATGTATGACAGAATTTTTTTTCGTTCGGCCCAAAATGTCACGGATGTGTCTTTTTTTGTGGTGATACTTTGTGCGCCTGACTTGAGCCTCATTCACACCGCTCTCACTGGTGAAAGGAATTATAACCTTGGAGCGATTGTTGCATGTAGACTTCAGCATAATGCTAATAGTGGATGGTTCTATGATGGAATTTATGCCACACATTTGGCACGAGAGCTGGGTGTTTCACCTTTGCCCTTTGATCCTATCCTACCCATGCGGTATTTAGATTTTGACACTTTAAAAGAACATAAGATCCTTAAGGGAAAGGTTGATAATTTCACTTACAATCTAATGTTTAACCAAAAATCTGTTGTGGACACATATTTGCCTGCACTGCTCTTTTTGATTATCATAGCAAGGGGAGATATTTTGTTATTGACAGCGAGGCCCGAGCTCATAACACAGCAGTGGTGGCAGCACGGCGTGCCGAGGCATCCGCACCGAGAGCCTCTGTGAGCTACCACGCAAACTTCTACCCTCCAGGCTACTGATCGATTACCAACTTAGGTCAAAAGCCTAAGCTTGGGGGAGTACGTGTTATCACCGACAATACATTCATGTTCACATATCATTCCACTTGTCGGTGTACACACTTTTTCATTGTATCATCCATGCTTAGATTTATTTTCTTGCTTTCTTCTTGTGTGTTTGAAAAACTTTAGGAAAACCAAAAAGAATAGTTGTAGTAATTTACTTTCTTTGCATGCTTAGTAGTATTAAAAAGAAACCGAATTTTTTTCCTTATTCTTCTTTTGTTTGTTGGGAGCTTTCCCATGCTTTTCCCTTTTATTTGCTTGTTCAAGAAAACCAAAAACTCCAAAAATATTTCAATGAATTTCTTTTCATTTTATTCGAGTTGTATCGAGGAGAAGACATCCGATGAACCGACCGTGGCAGGGAGAAACTGGTATGAACTCGACTTGTTCTGTTTTTGTAAATATGTTTAACCTAGTATCCATGATTCAGCCCATTATGATTAAACATGTTTCCAATGACAATTAGAGATTATAGTTTCTCATGCCATCCATAAGTAGCTTGGAGTTTTTAACGATTTATCTTGGATATCAACATAGCGTTAAAATGATTGTGATGTAGTATGATGATATGGTATCCTCCTCTGAATGTTCGAGTGGCTTGACTTGGCACATGTTCATGCATGTAGTTGAATCAAAACCAACATAGCCTCTATGATATTTATGTTCATGGTGTTCATATCCTACTCATGCTAGTGTCCAATGTTACTTATGCATAATGCATGGTTATGATCGTTGTTGCTCTCTAGCTGGCCGCTTCTCAATCTTAATTGCTAGCCTTCGCCTGTACGAAGTGGGAACTCTGCTTGTACATCAAAAACCTTGAACCCAAAGTTATTCCAAATGAGTCCACCATACCTACCTATATGCGATATTACCCTGCCGTCCTAAGTAAATTTGCATGTGCCACCTCTAAAAACTTCTAAAAATTATCCTTTTTGTGTGCCTGGATCGTTCATGGAACGACAGGAGGTGGTCGGTATCTTCCATGCTAAGCGGGTTATTCTCAGGTCGAGTGTTTATTCACTCACCATCGCACGAGAAAAATGGGCGATAATATGGATTCCCAGTCCCGAACTCAGAGATGTAAATAATTAAACAAAACTCCCCTGGGACTGATGTTGGTATGGATGGCACCCGTTGTTTTGGACAAGTCGTGGAGTGTGATTGATGGTGGACGGGGAGTAAACATTTACTTTTATCACTTGCGAACCACCACTAGTGTGCTTAGCATGGAAGATATTGAGAAACTGATGGTCGTGAAGTGAATAAGAAGGGTGCATATCCCAAAATATCATTTATCTCTATTTAAAAAAATTGAGATCTGGCACCTCTGCAAATCACTGCTTCCCTGTGCGAAGGGACTATCTATTTACTTTTATTTTGTGTCACCACCTTCTAAAACAAGCGCCGGAAACTGAGTAGAGCACAACTGTCATGATTTATGCATTATGTGTAGCCAATGTTGGGTGCATCATGACTGGATCTTTTTTATCATGAATTACAATGTTTAGTCGTTGCTTGAACTTTGGAGGTGCTCTGCATTTATGTTTTGCGGTCTCAGAAAGGGCTAGCAAGATACCACTATTGTCATATTATATCATGGTTGTTTTGACAACGTGTTGCTGTTTGAGATATTTTATTACTGCTCGCTAGCTGACTCTGTCATTGATATGAGTCATCATAATCTTTAAATGTTATTGTTGACATGGTTAGTTATAATGTTGGCTGAAAACCTAGGTGTTGTTTAAGCTTATTTATGCAAACAAGAGCAAAAGAGTTCGTAAATGTTTTTTTCTTTCTGACTTTCAGTTTATGAACTGAAGTGCTTGAGGACAAGCAAAGGTTTATGCTTGGGGTAGTTGATACGTCTCCAACATATCGACTTTTTCTCATGCTTTTCCTCTTGTTTTGGACTCTAGTTTGCATGATTTAAATGAAACTAACCCCGGACTGAAGCTGTTTTCAGCAGAACTACCATGGGGTTGTTTTTGTGCAGAAGTAAAATTTCTCGGAATGGAATGAAACTTTGCGAGGAATTTTTATGGAATAAAAGAGGATTTTTGGAGCCAAGACCCACCAGAGAGGGGCCCCTGGATGGGCACAACCCACCAGGGTGCGCCCCTCTCCTAGCGCGCCCAGGTGGGTTGTGCCCACCTGGTGGCCCCGCTGATGACCCCCCTGATACTATAAAATCACATTATTCCAGGAAAAAATCAGGGAGAAAGAATCATCGCGATCCATGAGACGGAGCCGTCACCAAGCCCTGTTCTTCCTCGGGAGGGCAGATCTGGAGTCCGTTTGGGGCTCCGGAGAGGGGGATCTTCGTTCTTCGTCATCACCAACTCATCTCCATCGCCAATTCCATGATTCTTCCCACCGGGATTGAGTAGTTCCTTCATAGGCTCACTGGTCGGTGAGGAGTTGGATGAGATTCATCATGTAATCGAGTTAGTTTTGTTAGGGCCTGATCCCTAGTATCCACTATGTTCTTAGATTGATGTTGCTATGACTTTGCTATGCTTAATGCTTGTCACTTTGGCCCCGGGTGCCATGAACTCAGATCTGAACCGTTTATGAATTCATCATTATATCCATGTTTTAGATCCGATCTTTCAAGTTATAGTCACCAACTACGGTTATGATCCGACAACCCCAGAGTGACAACAACCGGGCCCACTCTCGGTGATGACCGTAGTTTGAGGAGTTCATGTATTGACTATGTGTTAATGCTTTGTTCCGGTTCCCTATTAAAAGGAGGCCTTAATATCCCTTAGTTTCCAATATGGACCCCGCTGCCATGGGAGGGTAGGACAAAAGATGTCAGGCAAGTTCTTTTAATAAAGCATGTATGGCTATTTACGGAATACATGCCTACATTATATCGATGAACTGGAGCTTGTGTCGTATCTCCCTAGGTTATAACTATGACATGATGAATATCATCCAACAAGTCACCGATCCAATGCCTACGAATTTATCATATATTGTTCTTTCTAAGTTACTATCGTTGCTACTGCTATTGTTACTGCTACAATACCACTGCTATCACTGTTTTCGTTATTGTTACTACTGCTGCTATCATCAAAACTATCAAACTACTTTGCCACTGATCACTTTGCTGTAGATAATTAATCTCCAGGTGTGGTTCAATTGACAACTCAGATGCTAATACCTTTAAATATTCTTTGGCTCCCCTTGTGTCGAATCTATAAATTTGGGTTAAATACTAACCCTCGAAAACTGTTGCGATCCGTTGTGGTTTATCAGTTACTGCTACAATATCACGGCTATTACTGTTACTGTTACCGTTACTATTGCTGCTATCATAAAAACTATCATACTACTGTGCTACTAATCACTTTTCTACAGATAATTAATCTCCAGGTGTGGTTGAATTGACAAGTCAGCTGCTAATACCTTCAAATATTATTTGGCTCCCCTTGTGTCGAATCTATAAATTTGCCTTGAATACTCTACCCTCGAAAACTATTGCGATTCACTATACTTGTGGGTTATCATGCGTCAGTGTACAAGTATACTGCACTCAGTGTCGGGATTTTTCAGTTTTTGAGGCACATGCCACATCAAAATTGTGAAAATGGCTATTCAAACATCACACAACACCTCTTTGCGCCACATGCATGCAGGCGGTGGTTATCCTAGCTAGGACACTCACGTGTGACACTTCCATCTGTGGGCCCACGAGGCCATCGTCGATGCATGTGCATCACTTTGACCTACATCGGGAGAGGTTAATTAATTTCACCATCAATGAGGATTCTTTTTGGGTTGTATTACAGTAGGAGCATATAGTATGCATCGAAGAGGGGGAAGGGGACCATCATATGTAGTACGCTTCATGAACCTCACTCTGTGTGGGTGCATGGTTTACGGTTTCTGAGCCATGTGTGGCACATCAAAGTTGTTCATTTTAGGTATTCAATGTTGTGATGTGTGGGGAGAGTGTATGATTTTTGACGCACGTGCCACATCAATGTTGTGAAATGGTATTCAAACATGCATGCACGTGTACCTCCATACATATGCATGTAGTGGTTGTCTTCGAATGGTACACTCCCTCGCGTGGTTATCGAAGACAAGACTATATATTTGTGGGCCCGCGTGGACATCCATGATCACCTTGACCAACAACAAGATAGGTTACCATGGCGGATTCTTCATTTGGTTCGTGTTATCGTAGTATAGTACATGGTGAGATTCAGACCTAATTAAAGTTTGAGCGCATATACTATGCACGCATGCATGCATGAATCCCCGTCGTCGGCTTGAAGTGTGGTGTAACATACATATGCATCATCAACCTAACCCTCACCCGGTGTGGGGATTTCTAGTTCAAAATCATGGTGCCACATCAAAGTTGTTCCATTGTGTACTAAAAAATACACATGATCCATACATATGTTTGGGCCACATGCATGTAGTGGTTGTCTTCGGGGACTAGCTACTTGCGTAATTATTGGCGAGCTAGCCTATCTGGGGTCGCATGGATGACCATCACTTTGACCAGCAACAAGGGAGAGATTGTACGACCAAGGTGGATTATTCTTGGTCTGTTTTACGATCTATCTTGGTGAGATGCCTCTCTGGCCCGCCGATAAAAGT
>NC_057813.1:80291940-80292647 GCF_018294505.1 Triticum aestivum | reverse complement strand
TGTGCCGACACGAGGGAGGGGGGCTGCTAGGTACTTCGCACTTTGCTACGTGATCCTTGGTTGGGGGGCATGCATTCATAGCTTAGGATTCCCTTCGTACCGACATGAGGGGGGGGGGGCAAGAAATAATGTGCCCTTTGCGAGATAGGTGCGACATCGAAGTTACATTTGGTATTTGAAATAAAACCACCCTTTTCATACATAAATTTGGTCCACATGCAAGTGTGTTCGTGTTCTGACCCTCTCCCACGTCATTTTTCGCCAAATTTATGAACATTAGACAAGTCGGATGAGGCAACAGACACGGTTCACTCAAACTAACTGTGTGCCACGCCGGTGCCCCTGTCACGCACACATCCGCACAGTACATTGGGCTCCACGAGGCTCCCCCTCTCAAAAATATCTGCCCGTCTCGAGGATTTTTCTGTTTCATAATACATGGTTGTTATCTCCGGACCGTGTGCGATGTTTCTTGTTCCCAATCCCACATGTATCCCTAGAAAATATATGACCACCTCGAGGAGGGTTTTTCTGTTTCATAACACACAGTTGTTATCTCCGAACCGTGTGTGATGTTTCTTGTTCCCAATCCCGCCTGCATCCCTAGAAAATATCTACCGCCTCGAGGGTTTTTCTGTTTCATAACACACGGTTGTTATCTCCGGACCATGTGCCATGTTTCTTGTTCCCAATCCCGACTGCCCCTG